>NC_056728.1:1988383858-1988409292 GCF_019279795.1 Protopterus annectens | reverse complement strand
TTTTTACTGGTAGACAAACACGCTTACAGCCACCGCCACCGACATTTGTGCTTACATTTGTCACTCACGCTGGGTGTGTGCGATCCCTTGTGATGTGTATTACATCGGACTATATGACTACAGTATCGGATATGTCTAACCATTTGGCGACGGCAGGCATTCGACTGTACGGACTCGGCGGCCTGTCCAGTGATGTAATCATATTATATGCGTGTTCATCATACGATCTGCTCCCATCTGCCTGATACATGGGAACCGATACTCTGCAATGCTGACATGTGACTGTTATTTTGTTAACGCAGCTGTCCGCCGAGTCATGCTACCACATACCTACTGTACGTTTTCCACCTTTCAGATTGCACGACGGGAGACTGTTGGAGTAACACCTTTCCCACTTTGCATGGGACAGTCCCACATTAGGCATATGTCATGTGACAATACTCTGGCCATTGCAACTGTCCTGATTAGTGGATATTCTCATATTCTACGTGTCTGTAGTGGTTGCTTGTTACAGGTCTTGTATACCTGACATGTCGATATGTTATATGCAGTAGCATAAGCAACTTTACTGCTGCTAGACTACGCTTTGATCTGTGCTGATATGTATATTTCTGTACTATGCATGGCTGTAGGTATGTTCTGCCCTGGTACATCTGACATTTCTACAGAGCAGGTCCCACTTTGGCCATTCGGAATGGTGGCAGCCCTATAGATCCTATATGTAGAGCTATCACATGTGTCAAGGCAACATCCAGTAGTAAACTGACTACTTCAATGGTTTGCATATGTTAAGGTTATTCCTGTAGCATTATAATTGCTAAGACTGTTTCCTATTACATGTAGCTGTTTCTGATACAACAAATTAATTTCTGACACCACTACACACAATATATGGCCTCCTTTCCCGAACTCACAGGCCATGTGCCATAACATTCATTTTGCAGGACACAACTGCCCAGACGGGTGTGCCCCTCAAAGGTGTACGGGTGGTAAACCTCATCTATGATGCTATCATCTACCTAAGGTGGTCGGCAAATTATGCACTTTCCCTCACTAGCAGACCTCACATACCAATGGGGGAGAATGAACACTGTATCAGGAACACTGCATAACACCCTGTGGGGCACATTTAGATGATTGGTTCTATTAACCAGACACATTGACAGTCACAAAGCATATGTATTCATCCACGTTTGTCGAGGTACATGCTGTTTATGACTCATACATGTTGTCATCTCTCATTACCTGTATTCCGCCACCTGTCCGCCTAATATCATTAGTTCTGGAAGTGTTTAGTTGGACTCTGTTACATTCTGATTCATAGCCATGGACGTCCATGCTAATTGGGTACACGACACTGATTTGGTCCCTATGCATTCCCCTGATGGTTTACAGACTATCCGGTAGATGTGCTCTTCATGTTTGGGAGGTATAGGCATCTGCTATGCCCACATAGGAATATTAATGACTTCCAATGGGCGGGCCTACTACATCTCTGCCAACCAGCACCTGCACACTTAAGCCCATTATTGCATACCCATGGTTCACCTACCTGGCACCCCTCTACAGCACTCATGACAAATACTTACTGTGAGCTCAGCTGGGGTATGAGCACACCCCTACACATTGCCCACTCTCCCTGTCTTGGGACACATGTCGTATGTTTTGTCAACCCATGTATTATCACACTTGCACAACCTACTGTTCCATGTACACCTACATCCTGCTCGCATCGATAACCACGGGTTCACACGTACAGTGAATTTTTGGGGTCCCGCAAGGAACACCGTTATCCATGTTTAAAGTGTAGACCTTGCAGATCTCTCCCACTGGTACTTTTCTGCCGGTGTTTTGGACAGCAGCAGTGTATTTATCTTTATTGCCTATCTGTATGTCTGACCGGCCTAGATGGGCAGTGTGTGGGGTACAATGTTTATTTATTGGACCTCCCAGTCACATATGCCCGGTCTGTAAATATGTTACCCCTAATTGCTGTAAAGTAACCAAGTTATGTACATGTGTATATCTACAATGACATATATATTTGTTTTGTGTGTATGTGTATATATCAATACCTGTTGTATGTGTATATATATCTATCTATATATATATGTATTATATATTTGTGTGTGTGTGTGTGTGTATATATATATCTATATATATATATATATATATATATATATATATATATATATATATATATATATATATATATATATATATATGTATATATAAATAAATAAATATATATATATATATATATATATATATATATATATATATATATATACATATATATATATATATATATATATATATATATATATATATATATATATATATATATATATTTATATATGTTTTTATCTATATATACATCTGTGTGTCCGTTAACCTATACATTTCCCGGACATAGACACTTACACATGCATATTGGGTTTTATCTCTGCTTCAACAGCATAGTATTGCCTTAGTCATTATGACACCAACACTTCACTCTGTAACCTTGTGATTAGTATACTGCACGTTATACAGCGGACAGATGTCGCACGTTTTTCATGTCTGGGGTGCCGCTGATAAGTGTGATGTGATACAGTGTCATTCGACCTATTACTCGTATGCGCAGTCTATTATTCCTGCTACTGTGTTTGTTTCTGTGCACATTTATATTATTAATGTTAATAGAATGAGTGTTTGTGTTACTGAGATTGTACATCTGCATATTGATGTCTGCATGTAGTTGTGTCTTTCTGCTTTTCCCGGTTTGGGGTTTTCACAGCAGAACTCCGTTCCGCTCATGGCTGGCAGATAGGTTTTACGTGCCGGGCTGCCAGCCCTGATGCACAACGTCCGACGACGATATGCCCATTCACGCATGTCTCCACGCAGACGACGCTCTGTCTGGGAATTGCACCTATGTACTAGTTGACCTCCACGGGCCGCTCCATTGCAACCGGCGCAACATACCCTAGCACTCCTGTGTCCATAATCGCATATCCATAGTTTCTCCAGCACACCCGTGTTGAGTTTCCACGCATAACAGCCATTATCCACCTGATATTGCAGCCATGACACAACTTTACACATTGCCCTCTCCAGAGCATTGGGGCCCTACACACATTTTTGTACCACCTCGTGTATTCACAGGGTCCCCATCCATTCATATTTGCACATACGTGCCTTTCCTGGTGTTATGGATTACGAATTATTTGCGGGTTACAAGTGTAGGTGGTCGCAACATGTACTACATTTTCTGTGTATAATGTTGACGTAGCACTTCAACGATGTTATGGCCACTGGTATAACCCTGCCTCTGGTGTGTATAGCGGTGCTCTACTCACTCTTGTGCAGCTTTATCTGACATACTCTGCGAGCACTTTATAATACCTTACTTGCTCTAGATTCCCTTCACAACCCATATGTTTGCTTTCGTCTTTCGGCGTTCATTGTATATATATATATATATATATATATATATATATATATATATATATATATATATATATATATATATATATATATATATATATATATATATATATATATATATAATTGCATATTTCTTTTATGTCTGTGGATATTTATCTATACACACATCTGTTTGTCTATCTATATATATATATGTATATATATATATATATATATATATATATATATATATATATATATATATATATATATAAAAGTTACAGCTGTACAAGACAACATACATTTGCTATGCTACAAGCTGATTACACCTGTGCAGGCGCAATTGCATGTACTTATTGTGAGTTACATATGTTTACTGCCACTTCTTTGTGATTAGATGTGCCTTATTCCTTATGAAAGTACCGCTTTGATTGATGGAGTCCGGTTAATGGCCCCATGCGAGACATGCATTCACCTTTACATGTTTAAATGTTGGCTTTACAGCACAGAGGCATTCATTACACAATAAATTAATATGTGCTATAGTCGTACTTGAACCGGGAATGCCTTTACGTTAGGCGGATGCTCTAACCACTACACTATTGTTGTTCTGCCTCATTTATATGTATACCCATGGTTCATAGCTACTCTGACATACGCCTCACCGCTTCACTTACAGAGCAGGCATCCATTTTCCTGCTGGGAAAAATGCAGTACTACACTTCCGACATTCCCTATTTCATACTTCTCTAGTCCCGTGCTGCATGTCTACTCTCTCCAAGGATATTCAGAACACCTGTGCTTATAGTCCTCGCAAATACACGTGTTTTATTGTCAGGGTGTTCATGTGCTGGTTTGGCTTTATGCTTGTCTGTCTGGTGACTACAACTGCCCTGTACCTGTTCAAATATCAGATGTAGCACATGGACAGAGTTATTCCAGATTTTAACATTCTACCTGTGTTTACAAATTCAGGTGTTTGGGCACCTCTGACCATATTATTAGGTTGGCTCTACATAATATAGGGCAGAGAGTGGCTCCACTACATAATACAGGGTGGGGGGTTTCCACGTGTTTCCTTTCACATTTAACTATTTCATTTATTTATATATATGATGAATATTATTCTGGACATCAGTTATAAATTCACTACAGGTATGCAATAGTCCTGTCAACAAATGTCACATTTGGTTGGTGTACATATGTGTACGGACCTCTGTGATACTCAGAGAATAGTTTCTACAGTGACAGGGACAAGGCTATGACAAATCAGGGACAATCACGGACACTTCTTCCATATTAGTACTATTAACTTGGAACGTGTCGACAGATTCGTATTACTACTTATTTTCTGCAGTTAAATGCATCTATTACTCTTAATTGTTGTAATTAGTCATTCTCATTCAACACCTTTCCTCCAAAGGTCACTGGCTTTGTGAGTGATTAAGAGGCTGGCCAGTTATTGTGCGAATGCTCTGACCATTGGTAGGGTTGACACATTGTCATATGTACAGGTTGGGATATATTCTGGGGACACCAGATTGTTTAGGCCAACACATACCCACGGTCAGTGCAGGTTTAGAACATTAATTATTTTCCTAGCTGAGAGCCTATACCTTTGGCAGTTTAGTTGTTAGTCTGTTTCTTGTACAAATTACGTATTTTCTATCCTGACATAGGTCCATAGGTTCATACTAGGCTATCTGCCCTAGGGCATTTATAAGCCTAGCCAGAGTGTGTTTGGCTTTCGCCACCCATTTTAAATTAATTTTGCTATGCCTTTTTTTGAGGTTAGTATACTGTGCTTCTGTCTAACAGTGACACAGAAGTGATACCCGGGGTAAACCTATGATCCCTCATCCACTCATCAAGATTACTCTTGAAGAGAGTCAATGAGGGACTCTGCCTAACCTGGACTGGGATTTTATTCCAGAGTGAAGGGAGCCTCTGGGTTATGAATCTGTCCCTCCAGCATGTCCTATTTATTTCAGTGCTGAGGTTCAAGTCTCTCAAGCACGTAGCTCAATGAGATTTGGATTTTCTGAGGTGCAGCATGTCCATTAATTCCGAGTTGGACATGGCTTTATACGTCAGGCACAGATCGCCTCTGTGCAGGCGGTATGCTACTGAGTAGAGCTGGAGTTTCTTTAACCGGGCAGCATATGGCATCTGTTTGAGCCCTTTGATCCTCTTGGTGAGGTACTTTTGGGGTCTTTTCAGTTGCTGCAGGTGTCTGGTAAGGTACATCCCAAAAGGGGCATTGTACTCAATTATGGGCCTGATGAGGGATGAGTAAAGAGGCACGATGACCTCCCCTGATCTAGATGTGAATCCCTTCATGATTAGATGGGCTATATAAAATGTTTTTCTAACCATTTTGGCCACGTGGTTGTCAAATGAGAGATTGCTATCAACTTGGGTCCCCAGGTCCCTAATTACTTCTTCCGTACTTAATGGATTACCACCTATGTGGTAATTTGTGGGCACTTTGTTTTTTCCTAAAGGGAATGACTATGCACTTTTTGGCATCTAGCTTTAGGCCATGGCTCTGGCACCAATTATACATCTCTGTGACACCCTTTTGGAGGATGCTTGTGTCAGCCGGAGAGTTGATTATGGCACCCAGTTTGCAGTCATCTGCGAACTTGGTCAGCCATAGTCCTCTCATGTTAGCCTGTACCTCAGAGAAGTATATACTGAACAAGAGAGGTCCCAAGACTGAGCCTTGTGGGACACCACTTGTAACTGGTTTAGAGTCTGACATGGCACCTGCAATTCTGACCATGTGGGTTCTATCCCTGAGCCAGTTTGCAACCCATCTTATGACATAGGGGTTGATATTTAAGCTGGTGAGCTTATTTATGATGCCTGAGTGGGGTATTGTGTCGAAGGCTTTTGCGAGGTCCAGGTAGGCCATATGGACTACCTACCCTTTGTATATGGCCTTGGTAACTGTTTCAAAGAAATCGACCAGGTTCAAGAGGCAAGATCTGCCCTTAACAAAGCTGAATTGGGTAGGATCCAGTGTCTGGATGTTCCCAATGTCTTTCTTTATGAGTTCCATAATGATACACTCCATAGCTTTGCAGACCAGACTAGTCAGGCTTATAGGGCGATAGTTTCTGGGATCTGTTGTGGCACCACCTTTGTGGAGCGGGACCACTGTTGCTGTATGCCATTCCTTGGGTACATAGCCTGTAGTAAGGCTGAGATTGAACAGTGACTTTATGTGAGGGTTCAGTTCTTCTTGGAGCCCGTGTAAGATGCAGCCCGGGACACCGTCCGGTCCCATTGATGCTGTCTTTTCTGCTTTGGAGAGGGCAGCTCTCACCTGTGTATCTGTGATGTCAGGGAGGCTACATTCTGTTGGGATAGACATTTGCTCTTTTGGGGGGAAGGGGGGGAGATGTTTGCACTGAACCTGTCTGCCAGGATGTTGGCAATGTGTGTGGGATAACTGTATTTTTTGTCATTTTGCACTAACTCAGAGCATATCTGGGAGTTGCCAACCAGATTCTTGACATAACTAAAGAAGGCCTTGTGATTATCTTTAGCGTTTTGTGCAATTTTTCTTTTGAAGCTGGCCTTAGATGATTTTATGAGGGCTCGTAGTTTCTTGCTAGTACTGATCAGAGATGCCTTCCCTTTTTGGGATTTTGCTCTATCATGTAGTAGCTTCCTCCTTCTGTTGTATAGCTTATTTATGGCCAGGGTCCACCAGACAGATCTCCTGCCTTTGGAGAAGTGAGTCTTGGTTTTATTTGGGATAGCATGATCCATACATTCCTGTAGGTGTCCATAGAATGCGTTTGTAAAGGATTCTGCAGTTTGGGCAGTATTTTCCACTGGCCCGTGGGCTTTGAAGGATTCTACCTCGGTTTTGAGAAGAGTGAAGTTTGCTTTTGAGAAATTCTTCACCATGGTTTCCTTGGCTGGGGGTGGGGGGATATGGATGTCCAGTGAGATTAATTTATGGTCTGATCTTATCAATGAGGGGCATACCTCTGGTGTGGAACATTGAGTCCCCATGTTGGTGATGACCAGGTCCAATATGTTTCCCCTCTTGAGGGAGTGGTGACCAGTTGTTCCATATCATTTGAGTTTATAAATTCTAGGAACCGTTGGGCGAGAGTGTTGGGGCTTGAGTAGTTTTCCCAGTCAATGTTTGGGTAGTTGAAGTCACCCAATATTATTGTGTTTGGAGAGACCTTCATATTCTCCAGTGTTCTCAGGAAAGCCGAGTGGGGTTCCTGAGTTTGGGAGGGTGGTCTGTAGCAGGCTACAAACTGAAAGGCAGTTTTGCCCACTGTTAGTTGCATATGGATGGTCTCCGATGCTTCGTGCAGTGCCACTAACCTCGAGGTGTGGGTATCTTTGATGAATATGGATACTCCTCCTCATTTTGTGGTTCAGTCCGAGTTTTGGTGCCGAAAAGCATGGTATGAGGTATAACCTGGTAGTGCTGGGGTGCTCTCGGGGGCCTTGAACCAGGTTTCTGTTACTGCACAGATGTCAATATTCTCCATACTGAGGAGAGCTTCAAGCGTGTGCATCTTAAGGTTTAGACTTCTGGCATTGAGCAGCATTACCCTTAGTTTTTTTCTCCTTGTGATGTCTATGGAGGTGGGTTTGTCTTTTGAGCCTTGCCTAAAAAAGGCACTATAGGGGTGGCAAGAGCCTTAGCCAGTATTCGAAAGCCTAGGGGTGACAGGTGCAAGCTGTCCCTAGTGAAGCAATGTGGCTTGTCGAGCATGTCATCCCAGGCTGATAGACACTGGATCCCCTTTGAATGACACCAATACTTTATCCAATTGTTAAAATTGATCATTTTGTCTTTATACTGTGGCATCATTCTTTGTGAGGGCAAGATGCTACTCAAGGTCAGGGTCATACCGGCCTGGGCTACATGATCAGAGAGATCCTCTGTGTCTCTTTTCATGTAGTCCAGGGAGGTACGTCTCAGGTCATTCACACCAGCATGGACAATGACGGAGTCATATATGTACTTGCTTTGGAGTGACCTGAGTGCTTTTGTTATGTGGCGGATCCTGGCACCAGACAGGCAGCTTACAGTGACCTTCTCCTTGTTCAGTCTGGTGAGTAGGACATCAGTCTGTCTGACAATAGAGTCACCTATTACAAGTGTATTAGGTGTGTTGTTTAGCCTTAAGGGCTGTGACTGTGTGGCACACTGACTTTGTGAAATATGTGATACGTGGGTGTTGTTGTGGGGTAATGGTTGCTTGGATGTCTGTTTTGGGGGTCTCTGCTGCTTTGGCAGATTTTTATTTAGAGCCTCTGAGTATGGTTTTGTGTGTTTATGTGTTTGGTTTGCTGATGCGATAGGTCTATGTGAGACTGGATTTGTGGTGTGTGTGGTTACCTTCTCCTCCTGACTGACTGTGCCAGTACTGGGTTGAGAGAGTTCAGCCTCCAGTTTGGCTATATAGTTGCATCTCTCACATATATTTGAGCTTGTTGGGAGGAGGAGAGGGTGGTTTGTGTACATGAGGCAGTTGTAACATTGCCTCAAGATTCCCAGATTCACCAGCTGGACTGGAGAGTAAACCCGAAACTGACTTTTGGACATGCCAGAATAGTATAAGGAACTGCTTTTTGACTGATCAGAAAGGACCAATAGGGAGCCAAGTACTTATAAGGAGTATAAGAGGGTGTAGTGCTTTAGTTTATTAGTGTTTACTTATAAGATTACTTATAAGAGCAAGTGCAGGTCTTTATAATGAAACTAGAGTGCTTACTTTGAGATTTAGAACAGTTCTAAGGGAAAAAGTGAAGAGCAGACTTTGTGGAGCTGGGAATAGTGTTAAACCTGTTTAACAATGCTGCGCTATGCGCAAAACCGTGCTAAAGTGGGTTTTAAAGCAGGGGACTTGAAAGAGCTAGGAATTAGCCCAAAACGGCCAATAAACAACTAGTTTCTGTGCTGAGACCACTCCTCCAGGGACAGATAGGCTGCTCAAAGCTCCCCACTCTCACTGGTGAAAAGAGAAGCTTCCTCCTTTCCAAGTAAGGATATGGGCAACACAGGAACTTGTACTAAAGTCCAGAATTCAGCAAAACCTGAATTCAGGACTATTCTAGCTCAGAAAAGGCGGGAAACAAGGATATAATTATTTTTTTTTTCTTTTTTAAGACAGTAACAGATAGCAGGAAAACACAGTAAATGCTTTGCACATGCTAGTGCACTTGAGTGGGCAGCCTCAAACAGTTAAATTAAACAAATAAATGACTTTAAAGTGCAGGTAAGCAAAAATGCAATAACAAGCTTCTTGAAGTAGTACAGCAGTTAAACACTCGCTTTTCGGTGAGAATATGCAGTCACTAATATAAAGGCAGTAAAGAATACTTAAATCAGGTAGCAGTCACTCTTTTTCATCACTCTGCTGCTAGCACCACTCTGCAGAACCACGAGGAGCTTTGCTGAGTCGAGAAACAAGCACAAAAACCACGATAAAGTAGGTTTTAAAGCAGGAGACTTGAAAGAGCTAGGAATTAGCCTAAAAGAGCCAATAAACAACTAGTTTCTGGGCTGAGACCACTCCTCCAGGGACAGACAGGCTGCTCAAAGCTCCCCACTCTCACTGGTGAACAGAGAAGCTTCCTCCTTTTCAAGTAAGGATATGGGCAACACAGGAACTTGTACTAAAGCCCAGAATTCAGCAAAACCTGAATTCAGGACTATTCTAGCTCAGAAAAGGCGGGAAACAAAGATATCATTTTTTTTTCTTTTTTAAGACAGTAACAGATAGCAGGAAAACACAGTAAATGTTTTGCACAGGCTAGCGCACTTGAGTGGGCAGCCTCAAACAGTTAAATTAAACAATTAATGCAGCAGCCCAGGACACTACTATAAACTATGCAAACACCTTTCAAACTGTTTTTTGGGGAAACAGCAGTAGGAAGACAATCAAGGAGAACTAGCATAGCTGGCAGGTGGAATGTATCAGAATCAGCCAATTACACATGCAGCAGCCCAGCACACTACTATAAACTATGCAAACACCTTTCAGACTGTTTTTTTCCACAAACCCTACACCACAGGTGTATACAGATAAACTGGCAAAACTAACTAAAAATGTTAGAGGCTGCTGCTGCTTTACTCCATCAATATGTGCTAGAGACTGAGGGTGGTGAAGAGGAGAATGCTGACAACCAACCCACAGTGAGGAGGAGGAGAAGAGTGTACAGTCCCAGGGTAACCTACCAGGGCCTACATGAGCTGGAGATTGTAGAGTGCTATAGGGTGGACAGGGATATTCTATAGCAAATCACTGAGCTTTGCTGGCCAGTCCACACACAGAACTAACAGAGGGGAACCCACCCCAGTGGATATCACGGTATGTGTAGGCTTAAGAATACTAGCCACAGGTACCTTCCAAAGACCAACTGGAGATATCATGGGGGGTCTCACAGGCATCAGCATCCAGAGTACTCCACCAGTTCCTAAATACCATGACACCACATGCCAATGAGCACATATATTTCCCCACCACCCATGAGGCATTGACCAGAAGAATGCACCTCTTCCACCATATAGCAGAATACCCTGAGGTAGCTGGTGCTATACACATCCACATCAAAGCACCACCCAGCAACTGGGGTAGGGTCTACATAAACCACAAGGTCTTCCCCTCTATCAACTGTCAGGGCATGTGCGATGCTCAGGGCATTATCAAGAACGTGTGTTCTGGCACCCCTGGAAGCTATCACGACTCCCACATCTAGCATTGCTCACAGCTGTATGAAGGGTTTGCTGGGGGGACATCCCATATGGCCATCTAGTAGGGGATGCTGGCTATGCACTGGAACCGTGGCTGAAGACACCCATCAGAAATGCACACACACCTGAACAAGAACACCATAATGAGGCACACGCATAAACCTGGATCATTGTAGAGCATGTGTTTGAGATGCTCAAGTCATGGTTCTGCTGCCTTGACATATCCAGTGGAGCCTTGCAGTACTCTCCAGCTACATGTACACAAATGTTCATAGTATGTGCCATGCTACACAATATGATCCTGTGGAAACAGCTGCAGCACGAACAGCATGGGGCAGGGCCACACAGCCCCCCACCATTGCCAAGGCCAGCACAGGCACAAAGGGACTCAGAGGAGGAACATCCTGAGCCTGCCTCTGTAGGCAGAAGGAGGCATGCCTAGTATGCCCAGGCCTTGGCAAAGAGGCAACGCATAGCACACACACTGCCACTGTAGGGACCCAGGAACTGATACCTCTCTCCAACTCTCACATACAGTAAAAGGGATGCCAAACATGATGCTACCTGTGCTTTACCATGTATAGGGAGTGTACTGCATGCATCTGACATAGTCAGCCCTCCAGCACCATCCTCAATACCGCCCCAACCACAAGGTAAGTCACCCTTATTATCAATTACTGAATGGAGTAGTATGTCTCATAGCTGTATGTATGATATGGATGCAAGCATGCAAAGGAATTGGGTGGCTGAATGGGATAGCAGCAGGCAGCTATATGGGGCAGCAGGAAATTCACAACAAATACTGGTGTCAACATACTAGGCAGCACTACAGAAGTTGACAACCCCCACCGGAGTACATGTGATGGCCCAAATAACTGTGGGTGTCAATAGGTCATACACATGGATGTCAGTGAGGGTCACATACCCACCACCAGCCTCAACCAGCAGGACAGGTGTAGATGACCAAAACGAAAGACCGGGCTAAGGCCCCCAGATGATGGAAATGGTGAACAGCCCCCTACCAGACCTACACAGACATACTACAACAGGTCTGGCAGTTGCATTCTAGTTCTGAAGGGTAAGAAGTCTGAAACTGAAATTTATCCCATTAAGATCTAACATGTGTACTCTACTGATATGCCTCCTTTCCGCATGATAGGTCACAATACATTATGAAATGGAAGCCAACAGAGTAACCGGAATACCAGTACAGTCATTGCAAATGTTTAAAGTATGCAGGTGTGCACCACCCACAATCCCATGTAGAAATGCAGTAACAGATGTCCTGCAGCACTCTCAAATGGCCTACAGTCCTCTGGCAAAGGCTCATGCCTCACCCATAGTGTCAATGTACGGAATGTCAGGGGGTCCCAACTAACAACCTAACACATTAAACTAAAAACAAATGCAAGGCCATGTTGGCAAATGCCAGTAGCATGCCTCCCCATGTCCTACTGCTAGGACTGTGGACCAGGCCATAAATTCTACTTGGATAAAGGCCCAACTATAGGGATATCTCTGAGATATTGCTTACATAATGTTAGGAAGAGGAGAGAATAACAGAGGGAGGTGTAGAAGCATTGATGTCATGGAGTGTGTGAAGTCTGAAATGCTAATGTCCACCCATACTACTCTCTCACTGCAAACCCATGAATGAATAGCCACAAAACTGCTTGTAAACCACAATGTGAAGGCAAACTGACCAGATATATGAGTCCTGCCTCTGGATAACCTGGTTGTATCTGTACAGCTGAGAGGTATGGCCCCAGCAGGATATGGCCATTCCATGCAGTTGAAAAAAGCATAAGGAGGGGATCCCCAGCCAGCATACTAACAAGGTGCTGCATCATTTACACAGAACCAGCAGTCTATTGTCAGTAGTTATGCCTCCACAATGGCAGGTGTGTGCCAGAATGTGTAATCTACATGCCTCAGAATATTGGTTTCAGTTTCCTTCATCCTGTATTTCCCTGGTAAATAGCTGTGAGCAAAGTATGATAACTGTCAGTAGTTGATGACATGATACCCTGCAGAAACAGTTTGCTAATTGTAGCTGTAACACACAAAACCCTGAACTGGAGTCCAACCCTCCCTGGAATGGATGCACACACTCAATATAGAAGGTCATACTGGGCATGCTCCTACACTTAGAGAAATGAAGCCCATGTCTCACAACACAGTGGACTACAGATATTGGTAACTCACAGCTGTCTGTACACACACATCAAATTGTACACCATTGATACTTCACACACACACATATCTAAGGCCAACATAATATAATATGTCAAACATACACACACAGAGACATGGGGAAGAGAAAGACAGACAGTGACAGTGAGAATCCCATTATGAGGCCTTTCTCACCCAGTACACATCCCATTGGCCTATATCACATGATGTGCTGATGTCATTCACTGTAGAAATACCTTTGGTTAGCCTCCAGCCCTATAGTCTCAGTGGTGCTTGTGATAACTGTGTAACACTGCAGTCCAAATAAGTATCCATGTAGCAGTTGTAACCTCAGTCCAGTCAAATGCTAAGTTGTGTGAGTGTGTGTGTGTGTTTCTAGATGAATGTGGTTGAGGCCATTCACACACACACTAAACTTCCTTTACCCGTCCTTCTGCACTGCTGCTGATGTCACTCACCTTCAAAGATAAATTTGGAGAGGTCTCCAATATATAATCACTGTGGTACTTGTGATAACTGCGTAATGCTATAGTGTAGCAAACTAGTTAGGTAGGAGTTTTAATTATGGTCCTGGCAACTGTGAAAATGTGTGTGTTTGCATGAGAGATTGTGTGTGTCTTTGTAGACACCTGAGTTTGTCATTCACACTTACTACACCTCCCTTACCCCTCCTTTAGCACTGCTGATGATGTCACTCACCTTCAAAGATACCTTTGGACAGTTCTCTAACATACAAGCTCCGTGGTGCTTGCGATAACTGTGTAATACTATAGTGTAACAAACTAGGTAGGAAGGAATTCTAATCCTGGTCCTGGCAACTGTAAAAATGTGTGTGTTTGTCTGAGAAAAGTATGTGTTTATTTATAGACACCTGATTTTGTGGTCATTTACACTTACTACACTTCCCTTACCCCTCCTTTAGCACTGCTGCTGATGCCACTCACCTTAGAGGTATGTTTGGACAATGCTCTAACTATAATCTCTGTAGTGTGTGTGATAAATGCGGAACAATGTATTAGCAATAACTACATAGGTAGGATTTTGAATCTCATTCCTGGCAAGTGTTTGAGTGTATATACATATGTCCGTACCTTAAAGATTTTGGCCCCATTTATGCTCAGTACACTTCTCAGTGCCTGACTTTAGCAGTCCTACAGATATCATTCACCTTAAAAGTACCTGTTGGAAACCCTAAACCATGTAAATACAGTGGTGTGTGTGGTAAATGTTTAACCATAATGGTCCAAAAACATAGTTAGATAGAGGTTTGAGCCTTACTCCTGGCAAATGTAAATGTGTGTGTAGGGTAAAACATTCTGTGAAATCTCTCACCCACTACATCACCCAATCCCAGTATTTACAAGGGCTGGTGATGTAAGTACCTTGGGACAACATCCATACTATAAGCTCTGCGATGCATGCGATAAATGCTAACACTGTAGTAACAATACATAGCTAGGTAAGGGTTTGAAACTCAATACTGGCAAGTGTGTGTGTGTGTCTGTCATCAGTCTGCTGTGTGGGTGTTGGTGTGATTGTGTAATAACAGGATCCACTGGGGGGGTGGGTTTTTCTAAATTATTATATTGAGGACCTAGTATATGTCCCAATGTCCACATTACAAGGCCAACAGTTGTCAAACACCATAGATGTTGGTGCAGACAATCCACAGCCCTAAATGTTTAGTGCAATGTGCAATGACTATGTGACAGTATGGATTAGTGAACAATATAGGCAAAACTTCTAATACTCAGAGACCATTCTCCACCCACGGATCATGCATAAACACACTTGGCTAGGAAGCAACCACTATATCGTTAATACTCCTACAAATTGCTTCACAGATAGTACCAACAGTGTAATTGCAGTAGACTACATGCCCTGTTGACCACAACAGTGCCACTGACATCAGAAAGTACTTTGATGTGTTACATCTCCTGATTGAGTGTGTGTCATCCAGCAACTAAAAGGACATGGCACCCAGTTCCATCCCCTCAGTAGCCCAATCAATGTGTACAGTGGCCCTTTTGCCATGTTCCCCACTGGACGGCTGCAACAACTGTAGAGTCTGCAAACATACCCCACAAAGGGAATACCATGCCTTATACACATGCCCTGTATGGACAGATGCCAACAACTCTAATTAATTCCTGTATCATACTGTCTATGTAGGTGCCATCACTACCTCAGTTACATAGCCAGGTCTCAACAAACAAGGTCAGGAATACTACTTCTGAAGATACCAATCTGTCCACGGAACAAACCACAGAGACCTCAAGCACACTTCCACACTTCAAAGAACATACACGTGGGACATATGCACAACCCAGACATGGTCCATATTATGGAATATAAATCACATACATGTGAAGCAGTGCACATCACTGGCCACCCACAATAGAAATCTGGATGAGTGGATGGAGAATACAATACCCACCCCTGGGGACCACTCCAGTGACTATACTCCTGAGCCACACTGGAGACTATTTTCATGTGGCCTGATGCCAGGGTATTCCCTTGGGATAGCCCTGTAGAGCCTTCAGACCCATTCACCTACTACACACCTATGATGCAATGAACCTATGGATCTCAGTACAGTGTGTGAGTGTGTGTGTGTGTGTGTGTGTTGTGTTTTTGTTTGTGTGTGTGTGTGTGTGTGTGTGTGTGTGTGTGTGTGTGTGTGTGTGTGTGTGCGTGTGCGTGTGTGTGTGTGTGTGTATGAATAGTAATCTCAGTGTGTTTGGTTGATGAATATCCCCTGCGGCTGTGGTTATTAGCAATCAGAGATGTGTCCAAACAACAACACGTACCATTCTCCATTCTACAACAGATGTTGTAAATCAGCATATACCTATGTACAACCCTCAGCCCTATAATCTGCAAGGCATATGCAATCACTGTGTTACAGACCAAGGATGTCCATGCACATATTGCACCTTGCCTATGACATGGTGGATGTGTAACAACATTGCCATACCCCATGGTCTTGCTGCAGGGCCACTTCCTGGTGACACACAGATGCCTAGAATGGAAATGAGATACAGCATGTGAGAACACATTCACTCAACACTTCACTTGTGGGGGGAGAGAGTGGCAAAGCTGGCACTGAATGTGTTGCCAAGACTGTGGCCAATATCTGTTGTCTCAGTATGGGTATTAGCATTGTGCAGTAACTCGCAGCACTTGTGTTTAATGCTGTGGAGGTTGTTGATGTAACTATCAAAGGCTGCTGTGACTGCCGTCAGTGTCTGCTGCATGTCTACCATCATAGATGCCTGTAGGGGATTCCATGAGGGATTCATGGTAGTGTTTGAGGCTAATAAGAGAGTTCAACAGTCATGGGACACCACCTTTCTCTGTGGCAGTGTCCCCCTTCTGATGTATACTTTAGTAATGGCAGAGGACCATCACATTGTCTCCCAGTGTTTGGAGAACAGTGTCTGGGTTCTGTTGGCTCTGGCTAATACCATGCATTCATGTACCTGTTTGTACAGTGCTTGTGTGAATGATTCTGCAGTCATGCAGCTATTTCCCATTGCCATGGGTGCAGTGAAGACATCCAACCCTGTTTTCATGGCTGCAAAATCAGGTTTGGGGAGGTTTTGCAAGGTGGCTACCTTTGTGGGGGTGTGGCTGATATGCTGATTTCCATGTAAATTACAGCCTGTGTGAATCTCACCATGCAGGGATTGACACCTGTGGATGAGCAACAGTCCCATATTTAAGTGGTCAACACAGGTCAAGGTTGTTGCATCCTCTACCGGGGGTCAGTATGAGCTGGCCCAGGGCAATGGAAATGATGAGTCCCAGAAGTGTTGGGCCACTATACTGGCACTTGGCTACTCTCCCCAGGTGATACAGGGGTAGTTGAAGACTCATGCTATGTCAGTGTTGAATTCGACCATCATAGATGGCAGGGTGTTGAGGAATGTGCATTGACAGTCTAGGGACATAGATGTGGACCCATAGCAGGCTATGGTCTGGATTGCACAATTACCCCAAGGCTGTTGTACCAGAAGTATCTCCAATGCATTATGATGGGATACTAGTCTGGATGTGTTCCTAGCCATAATGAATATGGAGACAACACCACATTTGGAGGTGTGATGTGGTCCATGTTTAGGGGCTGACAGCTGTGGAATGCGTCATAGCCTGATACTGCAAGTCTGTTGTCTGCTGCTGTGTGTCACCAGGATGTGGCCCTGCAGCAAGACCATGGGGTATGGCAATGTTGTTACACATCCACCATGTCATAGGCAGGGTGCAATATGTGCATGGACATCTCCATTACAGCAGACATGGGTCCTCCACTCCAATGACTGCTATGAATGACTGCATCCTGACAGCCAGATGTCTACTGTTGAGCAGCATGACCCTCAGATTGAATATATGTGTAGCTGTTATGGTGGTAAAAGCATTAGGAACACTGCCTAATAAGGAACCTTAGGGGTGGCAAGACACTTAGCCAGTACCTGGAAATCCAGTGGTGGCAGATGTAGGAAATCCATGGCAAGTCATTGGGTTCTGTCAATCATGTCATCCCAAGCAGAGAGGTACTGGATCCCCTGAGAATGACACATAACACATAAGCCAATGTTGCAGTCAATTGTCTGTTGATAGTACCACATCATCATTCTGGGTGACAGCAGAACACTGCCCAGGGCTACTGTCATACCTGCCTGGACCATATAATCAAAGAGTTTAACCATGTCTCTTGTCATAGGTTCATAGGTTCATAGGTTCATACTAGGCTATCTGCCCGAGGGCATTTACAAGCCTAGCCCATAGTTTTGTGGCTTACGCCACCCCTTTAGTATGGGGAACTATACCCATTATTTTGCTGTGCCTCTGTTGAGCAGTGACACTGAGGTAATCCCTGGGGTATATCTGCGATCTCCCATCCATTGGTCAAGATTTCTCTTGAACAAGGCCAGCGAGGTGCTCTGCCTCACATATACCGGGATTTTATTCCACAGCATAGGGAGTCTTTGGGTGATGAATCTATCCCTCCAGCACATCCTATTAATAGCCGTGTCGAGGTTTAAGTCTTCCGCCCTTGTGGCTCTGACGGATCTAGATTTTTGAGGTGAAGCATATTCATCAAATCTGGGTTTGACATGGCCTTGTATGTTAGGCAAAGGTCACCTCTGAGCAAGCGGTGGCGACTGAATAGAGCTGGAGTTCTTTCAGTCGGGCAGCATAGGACAGATGTTTGAGACCCTTTATCCTTTGGTGAGGAACTTTTGTGGCCTCTCCAGCTGCTGCAAGTGTCGGGTCAGATACATTCCGAATGGGGCATTGTACTCAATCATTGGTCTGATGAGTGATGAGTATAGGGAGACTATGACCTCCCTTGATCTAGATGAGAATCCCTTCATGATAAGGTGGGCAATGTAGAAGGTCTTCCTAACTACTTTAGCTACATGGGTGTCGAATGACAGACTACTATCAACCTGAGTCCCCAGGTCCCTGATAACTTCTTCTGTACTCAGTGGATTGCCACCTATTTGGTAGCTAGGGGTAACCTTGTTTTTCCCGAAGGGTATGACTATGCATTTTTTGGCATTTAACTTTAGGCCATGGCTCTGGCACCAGTTATCTGTTTCTGTGAGACCCTTCTGAAGGATATCTTGTCATATATGATATATGATATATGATATATGATATATATGTCATGTAGCCTACGGAGGTGTGTTCCAAGTCATTCACACCCACATGGATACAGAGTGATACTCATAGTTGTTGTGGAGTGCTATGACTGGCTGTGTCATGTATTGAATGCTGGCATGTGATAGATATTTGGCTGTCACCTGCTCCATATTCAACTCAGTGAGTGGGATATGTGTGTGCCTCAGTATTGAGTTACCCATGATCACTGTACTGTGCAAGATGGTTAGCTTTAGGAGCTTAGGTTGAGGGGCACACTGTGTAGGTTAAATATGTGTCCTTTGGCATGTGCCGTATCGTGGTGTCTGAGTGGATGTCTGCCTTGCTGGTCTGTGCTGTTTGGGTAAATGTCCATTGAGTACCTCTGGGATGGTGGGTGTGTAGCTTTTCACTGCATGTCATGACTGTCAAAGTGGGTGTCATGGTGAGCTACGTGTTCCACATTGTGTGGTGCAGGTGTTGATCTTATCCTCTTGACCTGCTAGCTCAGTCTTTGCTTAAGAGTGCATATGTTCACATTGGTGATATATGGGTAACCCTCACAAGTCTGAGTGTGTGCAGCTTAGAGGTGAGGGTTGTCTGTGTCCATGAGGCAGTTGCAACAGTGACTCAGAATGGACAAGTGCACCAGGTTAATGGGTGAAAGCATAGATAACCACCCTTCAAACATGCCAGGAGGGGTGGACATAACTAGTAAGTACTGGGGCTACATCTGTGATGAATGAGTACAGCTAACAGCTCCCATGTGTGCCACACTTCTTGATACAATAATCTGGTGACATGCCAAGCCATAATGCTAGTTGAAGTGTAAGACAGAACTAGCATGATGTATGGGTGGAACAGAAGGCAGACTGTCTGCTACCTGTAATACTCTACCACAGCTGTGCAGTTATCAGCAGCTTTGGCCATGTGAAAATTTAGTAAGCTCAGTAGCATGTGTGGTAACTGTGTAACACTATAGTAGACATTCCTCTATAGACAGGAGTTCTAATCCCAATACTGGCAAGTAAGTGTGTGTGTGTGTGTGTGTGTGTGTGTGTGTGTGTGTGTGTGTGTGTGTGTGTGTGTGTGTGTGTGTGTGTGTATGTGTGTGTGAATCATGTACTGTCTGGCTCATACCATTTTTGACCTGTGTACTTCCCTTCAGTCCAATCCAGTAGACCTGTTGATGTTATTCACCTTAGACGTACCTTTGAAAGAAGTGAAAATCTATAATCTCTGTGGTGCGTCTGATAATTGCGTAGCAATAAAGCAGAAAGACCTAGATAGACAGGAGTTCTAATACCAATACTGCCAAGTGAGGGTGTGTGTATGTGCATGTTAATCATGTACTGTCTTGCTCATACCATTTTTGACCTGTGTACTACCCTTTCCACTTCCCTTCACTCCAGTTTAGTAGACCTGTTGATGTCATCCACATTAGAAGTACCTTTGGAAAAGGTGGAAATGTCTAACCTCTGTGGAGCCGTCTGATAACTGCACAGCACTATATTAGGAATTCCTAGACAGGTAGCAGTTCTAATTTTAATGCTGGCAACTGTTTGTGTGATGAAGATCATATCTTGTGCGTCTTATACCATTTTGATGTATATAGCATACATGGCTGGTGACCATCTCCCATTGCCATTATTTTACATAGTTTGATAACAGCATCTTCCTCACATGCAGCAGGTTAAACCATTGTACAGTCCTCTGTACAGATGTGTCTGGAATATCCATATGTTTGCAACCTATACGTGGTCAGACGGGGTCTGTGTGCCTTAACAATGCCCATGTATGTGATATTTTAGCCAAATAAGCCACAGTGAGTGTACTGACACAAATAGCAGCATGAGGTATCATACCTGACTAAAACATCATGCTGATACAATGTCTGCTGCCCTCACAGGTCAGATAGGCCCCAGTGGTGATGACTGTGATGCAATACAGTTAACCCCAGCACAAGTGAGCATGCACAACAAGCAATATAGCTATTACATAAAGCAATACAGCTATTACTAATGGTTGTGTGCATGGTAAATTGCATGTGCTTCACATGCCTGGGGTATTGCCAGGCAACAACAGAACAATGTCATACTCACCAGCTTCAGGCTGCTGGGCTATATGCAGACCAGAGGGTCCTAGGTGGTTGTGAGAGGGAGTTATTGTCATCAGAATCACATGTGGTCTTGGTACAGGATGGATGCAGCATGTCTGCACAACTACAGTACTAGCCGCAATAATGCACAATGTTCTGTCCTCACCATAGATGTGCACCATGCATTAGAAAACCCCATCCACAACTGCAATCAGACCTGACACATGCACGTAGATACAATACAGATACATGTATGTCTAATACATAAGTGTACTAATCTCCACTGAACCCTTACCTGCACACTCCTCATCTAGTGTGTGCAACCCACCTTCACAATGCTTCCTTCATGGTTTGTGCATTGGGCGTGTGGCCCAAGTCTGGTGAGGAGCTCCTCAGTGGGTGTCAGTGGGTGCTGGATGGCTGGGCCCCCACCTGTGGCTAGCTGGTCCCTCGCTACAGCAGTAGCCCATTGACGAGCATGGAGGTTGAGGTCAGTGGCCTGATGCTGCACATGCTCATAAGTTCTGCTGTGCAGGCCGGCATCATTTACCGTGTGGACCAAACTGTTCCACAGGGCAGTCCTCTCCTGCACATCTTCTGCTCTCCATTCAAATAACAGGGCATAATGTCCAATCACATATTGGGTGATGATGTCAGTTTCCCCAACAGAGAATGCTGGTATGCGAGCACTTTGCGTGTTATCTGGAAGTCATAAACAGGAAAAAGGCCACAGGACCCAAAATGCACATAAACAGTAGATATTGCTTGTAAATAATCCACAGTACACCAAAACGCTCCAAGCTATCATGACTATAGCAGCTTGCATTACACACCTGTCCCTGAGCTATTTTATTCCCCCCAATGTTGGACACTTGATTGCATAATCCTCTATCCTCCATTCAGTTCTGTGTAGAGGGTTAACAGTGGGCATTTTTTGTGTGGATCGTGTGTGGATGGCAGCATGTCTGTGTTTGACTGTGGTGTGTGATGGAGCTGTGAGCACATGGCTGAGCTCATGTAGGAGGCAGACAGTGATGTTATTATGCCACATGGAGATATGGTGTTGTTGCCATCAGTAGGCAATATGTACATGCTCACCATTGCTGAGCGGAGGAGTGTGTTTGATGTGCATACCCCCCTGTACAACTGGGATGAACAGGGTGGTGATGTTTCCACCTAACCTGTGTGATGCAGGTTGCCTATATCCATGTCATGTGTGCATGAGATGTTCTTTATCCCCAGTACAGGGTGAAATGTGTTGTTTCCTCTGAGACTTACAACATATGTGGAGACACAGTTGCAATTGACCTTGGTGGTGTGGATATGTCTGATTTATAGTCATAGTCAGCCTTACACTAAGTCACCTGTGAACTTACATGGTTGCTCAGATATAGGTGGACTTGCTTCCAAGTTGTTGCCTGCACCTATGTATCCCTGTACAGCCAATGTAGTGACCTATTATGTGGTTTGTGTATTGCTGCTGTCCAGCAAAGGGGATTACTCTACCTTGGTGTAGGCTGGATATACAGGTCAGGTACTGCTGTGTCCATATAGCTACAGTGGATATAAAAGGTACACATCCCTGATACACTGCCTGGTATTTGTGCAGTTGGAACATGACACCACAATAACTCAATCCATAACAATTCCCACCTATAGTGTGACCTATATCTGTACAATTCAATTGAAACCATAACAATCTGGTCTGTGAAAACATATGGAAATAATACTCAGTACAATAAGCCAGATGAATGAGTGTGCACACCATTAAACTGATATGTCATGTATGCACCTCATGGGATTGTTACAGCATTCATCCATCTTGGTCTGGACTCTAACATTATAGAACATCTTCACTTGGCAATAGTTGCTTACCTTCCTAGAAACACCTTTAATTGTATTTCAATGGAATGGTACAGGTTAGGGGTCACATAAAGATGAAAAACATTATGAAATGATCTTCTGTGGTCTGATTGTCATACAGCACACATACCTGGGATTCTAACAGGGGTGTGTACACTTGTGATATCTACTACATATAGATGTTGATATAGCTGGTAGTGGTAGGCATGGACAGAGGGTCATAACACAGGTGGACACTTCTCTGATTAATACTTGAATATCATGCCTACTCTAGTACCCATATTAGTGTCAGGGCAATGCAACAACCAGTAGCTGTACACATTTATGTCTGTTATATGCACTGACACTGATATTACACACATGTACACAGATATCCTTCAGAAGGGTCTCACAGAAACGGATAACTGGTGCCAGAGCCACGGCCTAAAGTTAAATGCCAAAAAATGCATAGTCATAAAACAAGGTTACCCCTAGCTACCAAATAGGTGGCAATCCACTGAGCACAGAAGAAGTTATCAGGGACCTGGGGACCCAGGTTGATAGTAGTCTGTCATTCGACACCCATGTAGCTAAAGTAGTTAGGAAGACCTTCTACATTGCCCACCTTATCATGAAGGGATTCTCATCTAGATCAAGCGAGGTCATAGTCTCCCTTTACTCATCACTCATCAGACCAATGATTGAGTACAATGCCCCATTCGGAATGTATCTGACCCGACACTTGCAGCAGCTGGAGAGGCCACAAAAGTTCCTCACCAAAAGGATAAAGGGTCTCAAACATCTGTCCTATGCTGCCCGACTGAAAGAACTCCAGCTCTATTCAGTCGCTTACGGCTTGCTCAGAGGTGACCTTTGCCTAACATACAAGGCCATGTCAAACCCAGATTTGATGAATATGCTTCACCTCAAAAAATCTAGATCCATCAGAGCCACAAGGGCGGAGACTTAAACCTTGACACGGCTATTAATAGGACGTGCTGGAGGGATAGATTCATCACCCAAAGACTCCCTATGCTGTGGAACAAAATCCCGGTACATGTGAGGCAGAGCACTGGCCTTGTTCAAGAGAAATCTTGACCAATGGATGGGAGATCGCAGATATACCCCAGGGATTACCTCAGTGTCACTGCTCGACAGAGGCACAGAAAAATAATGGGTATAGTTCCCCATACTAAAGGGGTGGCCTAAGCCACAAAACGATGGGCTAGGCTTGTAAATGCCCTCGGGCAGATAGCCTAGTATGAACCTATGAACCTATGAACCTATGTGCAACATGCACAACCTATGTACCTGAATGCTTGAAACCCATGTGATTAGTTTTGTGCCTTCCAGCTGAACATAAGCATACATACATGTGCTCAGGGGATACCTGGTATACATTTCTGTTGTATGTTAGTATGGTACACTGTATTTGCAGTCTTGCCACTCAATCATAATTCTAACCTGTTACAGCAGTACGCCCAGATAATGGTGCACATCAATGTTGGCAAAAGGGACGTCAGTATTGATAGTGTATTAATATAGCTGCACCATACATTAATACATTGATTGCACAGTAGGGTTTGACATCACCGTGATAACCTGGACCAAGTCCAGTAGTCATACGTAGGCTATTATGTTACAATGTCATTGCTCACAGACCTGCCAATTTTTTGGCTGACATAACACAGGTATATGTGTATGGGACTACAGATATCAGTCACACGTGTGCTTATTGTCCAGCAGAACACTGTACAGTTGAATGTTATTAATTCAATATATCACATGAAGTTCAACACACATCTGCAACAGTACTTTACTATGCACATGACCTTTATAGGTCTCTTAGCTTTACAAGGCAAACATGTGTCATACTCATAATCACAGGTAACATGGATATGGAAAACATCCCATTAACTGGCCTAGCAGTGGCACAGTCACAACTGTTTGACAGACACCCCTGCGGTTGTCATATATGAGCTGTCTTTTCCCAGGGTGAGTCAGACTCCTGAGCTGTGACCCTACTCCACAACCTCTCCAAGCATCATACCTGGACAAAGCCTAAAATGATGGGGGGATAAATAGGGACATACTTTACATATTCCTGTTACACACATAGGACGTTCGTAGAATTATAGATTTTGCATTAAGGTGAATATTCTTAAGAATGTGGAGTCCTAAACTCAAGTATTTCTCATTACTTGATGACTTCAACCCTCAGCTATTTGCCAGAAAAGTACAGATCTCAGGAGGAACAGACAAAAATATATGATGGTAAAATGTGGACATTCTGTGAAGATCTGTACAGTTGAGAGATATCTCTGTGATATCTCCCACTGCAGAGAGGGCTAGATACTATGGCCATAGCAGCTGTTAAGCAGGATATTAGTACAGCAAGTCTTATTGGGAGATATATTCCTCCAAATCATATTTCCCATTATTTCAGACCAAGTACTACATTCAATTACTTGCTTACATGTTCCAATTACCTTTTTTCTTTCTTCTC
>NC_056728.1:1988248858-1988376358 GCF_019279795.1 Protopterus annectens | reverse complement strand
ACCATATGAACTGTCGACCATATCAAGTAGACCCATATATATATATATATATATATATATATATATATATATATATATATATGAGACTCTCAGACTATTCACTGAAAGAACATTTCACTGAAACACATTTGACTGTGCGCAATTCACTGAAAGCTCAATTCACTAAAAACACAATTTACTGAAACACACTTCACTGTAAGTTATATATGGCCTTTTCCCCCACTGTAGTACGACCCTGGAGTTAGGATATATAGTAAGGGGGGGTGTGCGGTGCATAGCCCCTCACCTATTTTAAATATTTTGAACTATGCACATGGATACTTGCAATTTCAATAAATTTCTCTTTTCTAAACTTAATATATATCCAAATGATGTGGGTCGCACTAGAGTGGGGAAAAGGCCATATATAACTTTTAGTGAAATGTGTTTCAGTAAATTGTGTTTTCAGTGAATTGTGCTTTCAGTGATTTGTGCACAGTCATTTGACTTTACAGTGAAATGTGCTTTCAGTGAATAGTGCATATATATATATATGTGTGTGTGTGTGTATGTGTGTGTGTGTGTGTGTGTGTGTGTGTGTGTGTGTGTGTGTGTGTATTATGTATATATTTGTCAACATATATGCATCTCCATACACATATACATGTATATATAGAGTACCTGACTGATTCTACAGACTCATTTCCCTACTGTTGGATGACTGTACTAACTTATATGTTTGTATTGTCATTAGTATTTTGTAGGGCTCAGATGGTGTAATGGCACATTGTTTTGATCATAGTTTACAAGGTCCTGGGTCCAAGACTTGGCAGGCCTGATTATTTTGTTGAAAGGCAGAACAGTTCTGCTGGGGAGGAAGGGATAAGGGCAATAATTAAAAGAAAGGTCCCTAGTTTGGGCCCCTTCATCCCCATTTAGACAGCCTTTGGTCAGATTTGTTGCAGTAAGAGGTTCAGTGTGTGGATCCAATGTCCGACAGCACTCTCTCTCTCTCTCTCCCTATATATATATATATATATCTGTAGGTCCCCTTCAGTAGATCAAATGTTTATAAGTTTGAACCACATATGGCGAAGACCATATTTTCGAACTTATAAAAGTCCGATCTGACTGAATGGATATCTCCATACAGAGCGAAAAGGGAAGATTTCCCATTTCTGCAATGTAGTGTGATCTCAGAGTTGATATATTTAAGTAAGAGTGTGTGGGGGGGTGAACCTATCCATGTGGGGGTGCAGCGGGACATAGCCCCCCTGATAGAGACATTTAGTTTTGTATTTTTTGGTTTTATGTGGTTTTACATCAGTGTTCGAACTTTTACTAGTTCGAACATATGGTCTCGGCCATATGTGGTTCAAACTTGTAAAAGTTCAATCTACTTAAGTAGATCCATATATATATATATATATATATATATATATATATATATATATATATATATATATATATATATATATATATATATTTAGAGTCAACTCCTCCATGGTTAGATCTGATCACAAGATAATCACCTTGGAAATCCACATCCCTCCCAACCTCCCAATAAAGGTAACCACTATGACAAACTTCTCCAAAGCTAACTTTGGAATCCTAAAAACAGAGGTGGCTAACTTCATGGCACCCATGCAAATGGAGAATAGTTGCATGACCGCCAAATCATACACCAATGCACTATATGAACACATACACAAATGCATGGATCTCGCCATACACAATAGAACTAAGACAGTCTCTGTAAAAGAAAGGAAGCCAATCTGGAGGTCCCCTGCCATAAACAAACACTACAACAGAAGGAGGAAATTGATGTGGAATAACGTGAAGTCCCAAGACTGGAAAAACTCCCTTATCAGCCTCAACAAAAGGTTGAGATCCCTCATCAAATCCTCTAAAGCTAGCTATGAAAACAGAATTGCAGCAGATAGTAAAGACAACCACAAGGCCTTCTATAGTTATGTAAAGAATCTCCACAGCAATACCCAGATTTGCTCTAAGCTACTGCACAATGGTACCTCCTATACTGAGCCAACAGATGTTGCAAATATACTGGTGGACAGATTCAGTGCCAACTTTACCCCTCTCCCCCACAAAGGACCAATCACAATACCAGTAGATTACCAGGCACCCAGTATTACTGCTGCACAGGTTAAAACAGCACTGTCCAAGGCCAAGAATACAGCTTTTATGGGACCTGACAGTATCCCTGGCTGTGTTCTACATGAACTACAGAGTGAACTTACACATCACCTGTGTACCCTGTTCAATCACAGCCCCACCTCAGGCTTTGTCCCTACTGACTGGCGCACTGCTACAGTCATCCCTCTCCACAAAGGAGGAATGACTATAGACACCAGGAACTATCACCCCATTAGCCTGATGAGTCTGATATGCAAAGCTATGGAATGCATCATCATGGACCTCATAAACAAGGATATAGGGAATCTTCAAACTCTGGATCCTACACTGTTTGGTTTTGTGAAGGGTAGATCATGCCTGCTCAACTTGGTTGACTTCTTTGAGTCAGTCACCAGACCTGTGGATGAAGGTAAGGCAGTTCATACAGCCTACCTTGATCTGGCCAAGGCCTTTCCACACTCAGGAATCATAGAAAACTTACTAAGCTAGGCGTCAACCCTTATATCACTAGGTGGGTTGCAAACTGGCTCACACATAGACCCCACAGTGTGAAAGTAGCTGACTCCAAGTCACACTGCTGACCAGTCATGAGTGGAGTCCCACAGGGTTCAGTCCTGGGTCCTCTCCTGTTTGGTGTCTACTTCTCTGAAGTCCAGGCCAACACAAAGGGGCTCTGGTTGACAAAGGTTGCAGATGATTGCAAGTTCGGCGCTATTATTAACTCCCCAAATGATGTTGGCATTCTATAGAAAACGCTTCAATGAGACCAATGACTGGTGTCAGAACCATGGCCTTAAGTTCAATGCCAAAAAATGTGTCTTCATCCCCTTTGGGAAAAACCCAGTTCCTTTGAATTACCACATTGATGGTAGTCCACTGAATACAGAAGGCATTATAAGAGATCTGGGAACACATGTTGACAGCAACCTTTCTTTTGACCACCACATTGCCACTGTGGTCAGAAAGTCCTCCTATGTGGCACATCAAATTACTAAGGGTTTTGCATCCAGGAAGAAAGAGGTCATTGTTTCCCTCTACTCTTCCCTCATTAGGCCACTCATCGAGTACAATGTCCCATTTGGTATGTACCTCACTAGACAACTGCAACAACTGGAGAGGCTGCAAAAGTACCTCACAAAGAGGATCCTAGGCCTTAAACACTTGTTCTGTATGGACAGACTCAAAAAACTCCAACTATTCTCTGTCTCATATCGCCTACTTAGAGGCAATCTCTACTTGACTTACAAAGCCATGTCTGACCCAGCTCTGTTAGAAATGCTACATCTAAAGAAATCTGAATCCCTCCGCACCACACGCTCCAGAGAACCCAACCTCATTACCACAATCAACAGAACATGCTGGTGGGACAGGTCCATAACCCAGAGACTACCCATGCTATGGAATAGACTTCCCATACATGTCAAGCAGAGCACCTCGCTGGGCCTCTTCAAGAGAAATCTTGATCCGTGGATGGGAAATAGAAAATTCACCCCAAGGATCACTCCAGTGGCTCTACTCGACAGAGGCACTAGGAACTAAGGTTGGGTGGCATGATGACAGGGTATCCTATGGAATAGGCTTGTAAAGGATCCAGGGCCATTAGCCTAGTACACACCAATAGCCTATGAACCTATATACATATATATACATATATATATATATATATATATATATATATATATATATATATATATATATATATATATATATATATATATATATATATATATATATATATATATATATATATATATATATATATATATATATATATATATGTATATATATATATATATATATATATATATACATACATTTTACCTACTGTTGAATGGCTATGCAGCATGATATGTTTGAAATAACATCAGACCTCTATACAGATCACATGGCTTAGTAATAAATTGCTGCTGTGGCTATGGTGTGCAGGGTCTTGGGTTCAAGACTTGCAACATCTGATTAGTTTGTTGCTGGGCAGAACAAGGGCTGTTGGATACAGATTGATTTAGGCACTTTTAAGCAGTTGTAAGCGGGTTTGAGTGGGTTTGCATGGCAATAAGCAATGCTAACTTCCTGTTAAATATGCTTTCAGACAGTTAGCTCTAAAAGTGCTTAATCTGTGTATGCATTGCTTAGCACTGCACAAATAGGCTTACCCCCATGCTAATTTCTTTAAAAGAAAAGAAAAAAAGGGTGATAGGAAAGTGATGAAAAAGGGGGCATGAAGAGTGTAAAACAATGTAAAAGATAGCTAGGGATGTGCAGGATGGGTTTAGGAAAGGTCCATAGCTGTCCATTTCTTCTAGAGCAACAGCTGTGCATATATACTGAATTTGAAGGTACATTTGGAGACTGAAACCTCCGAGAAAGAGGGGTGAGGACAACAATAATGTTTTGTGAAGCCAATTAGACAGGATTACATGTGTCCGGTGAACATGATTGTGAAATGGACAGCTATGTATGGGGCGACATTTTTTTTGGGAACAGATTGCCCTTTTTTTTTAAGGAGAGAGTGATAACTTGGGGAATGATAGTAGGTATATTTGGAGAGGTAGGTTTGGTAGGAAGACAGACAAGACAGACAAGACAGCATACAGGGCCAGTATATGGAACATGTGGGGGGGGTAAACACCCTGGACGGGGAGGGGTATTTGGTAATTGGAAGCCCATGAATCCAGAAACGGATACTGTGGGACTGAGGTCCTCACCCAAGGGCAGTCACCACTGCATCTTCACAGCCTCAAAGGTGGCTGTGCTGGGGGCTGAGTAGGAGGGGCAGACTGACCCTCTAATTGTGCCATGTGGCCCTCAAGCTGGCGTAGCAGATCTCCCAATTCCTTGTGGAGCTCGCTACGAACCAGACCCAGGACCAGGCTTTGGGTGACAAGATCCTGTCCACGCCCACACCAAGGGGTGGACAAGCCCCATCCCCTGAGGTGGTTCCACCCAAAGGTGGTGAAGGAGCAGCAAGGAGATCCCAGGGTGGGTCCCAGACATGCTGGGGCCTGGTGCCATGGCCAGATGAGGAGGGAGAGGTGGATCTGCTGGGATCAGCCTTCCCTGATGTGCTATGGTGTTGCAGTTTCAGAACAGATGTTGGTTAGTAATGGTAAACACATTCTAGGGTTAGTTATAACAGCATGCATGTCGTCCCATACATAGCTGTCCATTTCACACTCATGTCCACTGGACACATGTAATCCTGTCTAACTGGCTTCACAAAACATTATTGTTGTCCTCACCCCTCTTTTTCAGGGATTTGAGTCTCCAAATGTACCTTCAAATTCAGTATTTATGCACAGCTGTTGCTGTAGAGGAAATGGACAGTTATGGACCTTCCCTACACCCATCCTGCACATCCCTAGCTATCTTTTATATTAACCCAAAACAATAGATTTGGAACATCTGCATAGCAAACAAAAAACATGCATATATGGAACCACAGTGGGCATTACACCGGCATGTAGGTTACATTGATAGCAACAGGCCACAGATGATAATATTTGAACAGGGAACATTAATTGGAATACATTTCAACATTTGTAGAACAACAGGATACATATCCCAACAGTAGGTTTGGTGGAAAATATGCCCATTCATTTATGTGTTTAGATTATTGGTGAAGATAAGGTGGGGAGAGAGAGAGATGTCAGCAAATGTAGATTATTGCAGTGGTCACAGCATTAATGATCATTGCTCTACTCACTACTCTACAGGTATTATTACAACAACTATGGTGTTGGGTTGGGCAGTGGTATGTTTGTACACAGTAGAATTACAGCCTTGTTATAGCTACTTTATACTTTCTCTTACCTGGAAGCTCACACTGTGTGTGTGTGTGTGTGTGTGTGTGTGTGTGTGTGTGTGTGTGTGTGTGTGTGTGTGTGTGTGTGTGTGTGTGTGTGTGTGTGCGTGCGTGCGTGCATGTGTGTGTGTGTGTGAGTATGTGTGTGTGCTACTGACATACTCTGCCTTGATTTCTATTGAGTCACCCTGGTTGTTGGTAGCAGGGACCAGTAGCTGTGACAGCATGACACTTTTGAACATTTCTTGGGGGAGACCACTTGGTGTATGTACTTATCTTGGTGTCATTTGCAGCCTTGGGGTTGGACTGTGGGTGTTGGACAGAGTATTACTACTGGCTTCTTATAGCTACTTTATACCTTCTTTCACCTGGAAGATCTGTGGAGGGAATTTATGTTGACACTACCTGAGTGTTTCTATGCATATTCACAAAATGCTACTTGAAATTATGCATACAGCTTACTACTCCTCCTGAGATTTGTATCATTGCTTTTCTGCTAAAAATACCTGTTTGTGTTTAATCAGAATGAGCTACTGAGAAACTGCTGTCACTTCCTTGAATGTTTTCTTTCTAATACTATCTTGGCTGTACAATCTGACCTTGTGATTACAACATTCTTTTATATACATTCCTATACATACCTTTTGATATAGCACAGTGTGGAAAACAGTGGTTAGCACAACATTAATATTCTGATATCAGATCTTGGAGCATGAAACTTTCCAGTCATACAATACCAGAGTAAACACAACCACTCTGGGGTTTTCATTTTTATTGACAGGTAATTACACTTTTATTAATATATGACCTGTATGTCACTATTACTCTCCTACTGGCTTCTTCAGTCATTAAAAACCATACCCATTTTTAAATATTGTAGGGTGACATTCTACTAAGTTTTATTTATTTGCCCTACATAATACCTGCTAGATTGTAACTCACCAGCCTCACAGCACAGCCTTTGCAGCCTGCTGATGTGGGCTTTCAAGTTCACAGTCCTCTCATCTGCAGCTGTACAGGAGATAAGAAAAAAACATTTATGCATACCTATCCATCACATTCACAGGCTGGACTTTAGAGAACACGTATTTTGACTAATACTTACACACAGCTGGAGCATTCCCCACCCAGGCATCTTGGACCTACTGGTCCCAAAGGTCCCTCTTCCTCCGCTTCAAGTCAGTAAAGTGATGCCAGACCTGCTCACCAGTCCAAGGGATACCAGTGGCAGTGGTGAGATCTTCGGCAATTTGGTTCCAGGCCTCCACTTTGTATTGGGAGCCCTGGTACTGGTCTGGCAGCAGTCGCCCTTCATAGTCCTTAATGAGGAGTCCAACCATGACCCTGGACTCCTGAAATTCCCAGCACTGTGCCCAAAAGCACACACCTTCACGACACCTGCCATAGTGGCTAGAGTGGGGAGCTACAACTGGTTAAGAGCTGTATTCCCACCTGCATGGTTTAAATAGGGCTAATTTCCCACCCTTTACTCTGATTGCACAGTTTTGAAACTGCTTAGCTAAGCCAAGCACTGGGCAAACCTGCTTAACTAAAATAACTATTGCTTAAAGGGGTAGATGCTTAGCCCTGCTTACCAGTATGTAAATCCGCTTAGCTATGCTAATTCTTGCTAAAACTTTAAATTTCATTGACACCTCACGTTTAGGGCTGCTACACTACCCTGGTTAGCATATACATAATAATATTCACTACCTACTTATGAAAAATATATTTTGGTTGTGTTTCACATATGAAAATATTTGAACTGCAGTGGGACTTGAACTATGCCTGTTTGCACGCTAGGTGAATGCTCAAACCAGTACCCTACTCCAGTTTCACTATTAGTATTGTGTATATTTCTATTTAGCTTCTTTTGATGTTTAAACTCTGCTATGCATAGCTGCGGGACACACAAACCCACGTAGCTATGCTTAAACTTTATTGCATACAGGAAAAAAAATAAGGAATATATTTTAAATAAAACTGTTTGAAACTTACAGCATTGATAGAATGACAGGCTTTGGATTAGCATGTATTTTCTGAGGATGCAGAGTCTTAAACATATATTTGTCATTATTTAATGACTTCAGTTCACAGCTATTTGCCAGACAGGTGCAGATTTTAGGGGACCACACCAAAAATATGAGGCAATTATCTGGACATTCTGTGAAGATCTGTGAAGTTGAGAGGTATGGCTGTCTCTTTTCTCCACAGACACTAATGTGTCCATGGAGACTTACATTCATTTTGAATTGGTGAATGGCAATTCTCAAGTGCAGGGGGCATGTGTATTGTGAAAACACTGCTCTCAGACACGGGCCCTGCACTTGCACACAAAACCATGTCTGTTATAGAACATGGCAGTGTGCCTTCATACATGTGCATGGTGCACTGCCGTGCTGCACGGGAACGGTCCCTTCCATGCAAGAATAAGCTATTCTTGCATGGAGGTTTGCTGAATCCCTCTACTTGCCACCATCAACTGGGAAATTTGTAGACACTGACATACTCTGACTCCTGGAGTCTAATTCTATTTGAGGTGATTTCTATTTCCTGTTATGGAATAACAGTTTAACAAGAGCTGTACAATGTATGGCTTCTAACCATATCCTTTTTTGGTAAGAAGTAAGGGTGTGATTGGATGCATTATGCAAGAGCCACACCCATCTCATTTTCACCAATTTTTTTAACTAGTAAACACAATGGTGTCTATATGTATTAACCAATATTGGCAAAGCAGGATCACATGTCATATTCTGTTATGATGAATATATGAAACAGCTGTACTTTCCAGTTTTTTTGTTTTTAGAATTCTGTAAAAGTATTTTAAAACTGCATATACTACATGTGATGTGCAGTCTATTATTGTTTTTTTTTTCAATTTCTTGAATTGTACTTGAAACTGTCTTTCACTTATACTGTTGCATGTGTGTGTGTTAAGTATTAAGTGAAATAGGTGTGCATGTATACATTATATTTTTCTTTCTCTGTCTTTCTGGGAATACACACACATGCACAAGTGCATGCGCATATATATATATATATATATATATATATATATATATATATATATATATATATATATATATATATATATATATATATATATATATATATATATATATCTATATGGATCTAGGACAATTTCTCGAAAAAGCAAGTGTCCGAATACATATATACCCATCACAGTTTAACGAAAGCGCTTTAATTGAAAAAGCACTTCCGTTAAACTGTGAAAAAAAAAAACACTAATTAAATGTTTTTGCAGAGGGGGGCTTCACCCCCTGCACCCCCCAACGTAGGGGACTATGCCCCCACACCCCCCTTCTTAAATATTCTCACTCCAAGGCCGCACTACAGTAGAGTAAAGGAATATTCCTTTACTCGCACCGCAGTGTGACCGGCACACCACTCACACATACTTGAAACTGCTGCTTCGATGGACAGCAATTTTGGGTATGTGTGAGCGCGAATTTGACTTTCGGTGAAAGTTAAATTCGCTCAAGTGTCCGGGTTCCATATAGATATATATATATATATATATATATATATATATATATATATATATATATATATATATATATATATATATATATATGTGTGTGCGTGTGTTCATGCTTATGTGGTTTTGTGTGTGTGTGTGTGTGTGTGTGTGTGTGTGTGTGTGTGTGTGTGTGTGTGTGCACGCTCATGTGTTTGTGTGTGTGTCCATGTGTGTTTGTGTGTGTCTTTATTTGCATGATTGTTGACTGAACCATTAATTAGCTTCAGGCAATGCTATGTCTGATTCCTGTAAAGTGAAGATTTGAAAATAGGCTTAAACATGGCATCTACAGAGAGTGGTACAGGTTTGATTGCCCCATTCATACATTGCAATAAGCTAGAAGGCAATTTATTTAACTCAGTGTAATAAGCATTAAAGTGATCCCTACTTATACACATATAGATACATTCCTACATAACAAAATTACAGACTACAGTTACATACACAGTTCAGAACTACTGATAAGCTCACAATGAACTGAATATTAAATAATTATCACTTTCCTGTCAAAAGTCCAGTGATTAATATACCATTTATCTGAAATGACACCAAGAATCTATGGAGCAAATCATCAATCACCCTGCTCACCAAAGCTTTTTATATTCTTCTGTGGAAAGTGGCTTAAAATCTGTCAAACATGGCTTTAAGATCAGTGCTGAATGACAGTGATAAAAGCTTAGAATTGCAAATGCGTATAAGATAATGCTAAGTTTGACAACTTAAACACTGTGATATGATATATATTATTTGACTTTCTACATAAATTGAATTACAATGTTTACAGAGAATTTTTAGTTTGACTTGGTTATCATCCTGATACCCTGAAAAGCCTTTTGAAAGTGTCAACTGAAAGCTTGACAACAAGGTTGCATACACATCCTGAAACTGAAATGGATGAATGAATGAAAAGAGCATTAAATATATATATATATATACATACATTCTTTAAAAGTTGACAGGTGATGATGGATATAGTGGAATAATTATGTCTCCATGGAGTGAAGTGTTGAGTGACAATTGAAATGTTAGCAAAAATGAAAGGTTATGCATGCTATGCCTACAGGAAGGAGATAGTTTAGCACAAGTGATGCTATATTTCTGTTGCAGCTAAAGCAAATCCTTTCCTGTGACACACTGATACACAATATTTCAGTAAAGCATTCAGCTATTTTACTGTTTATTACAGTATTATTCAGAAGGACAATATGTACAAGTATATTGTATCAGGACTGACAGATCGACATTGGAGTAGGGAATAGTGACATAAATAACCTGAGGTTGCAGGAATCAAATTTGCATAAACATGTAGCTCCTTTGTATCATGTTTCTTAATTTGATTATTCATTGTTTAGTTAGAAATGAGATATGAACCTTTTCATTGTTTGAAATTGCCCTTATTTGATGTGTTCCTGTGTTTATTTGGCATCTTTTATCTCTTTACGATATTTATTTAATTATTTGCATTTGATTACCAGGAAAGCCTGTGTGGGCATTGAACCCCTTTTCAGTGGAGGCTCAAAGGGAAAGATGCAGACTTACAATACACAAAACAGAGTCTTAGAAACATAAAATAATGGATGAAGCAGAATCATGAAGCAAGTACATCAATCTGAGGCATTCATTGATGGTACCCTGTGCACTTCACTCACGTTTACCTAATGATCAAACTGAAAGTGGATAGAAGGAGGATAGCAGACTATAAACAAGAAAAAAGTGTTTAAATAATGTTTTTATTTTACCTTTTCAGCTGCAACCTCAGTACAGTGACATAACATTTACAGTAAGATATGACCAAGCAAGATAAGTTATCCGTTAAGATGAAAGAGAAAAAATAAACACTGATAAAATATTAAACACTATGAAACACTTTACCTCTCTACACACACACACACACACACACACACATATATATATATATATATATATATATATATATATATGGGTCCACTATGTAATCTCGAAATCCCGAAATCCCAAATTTCAGTATTTCGAAATTACATAGCCGAAACACAATATTCCGAAACCCGCAGAAGTGCGAAATTCAAAATCCCGAAGCTCGGAGATGTTGAATTAGTGCTTCTGCTGGTGTGGTGTGTAAGTGGATGGGTGGAAGTTTAGCTAAGTATGTATGTGTAAGTGTGTTGGTTAGGGGCTTTACTGAGTGTGTGTGTTGTGACTGTGATGTGTGTGTGTGAGGGACTCTAAAATGTGTGGGTGTGAGTTTCCTTTGTGTGTCTGTGTGATCTTGGAGTTATAATATTTATGTAAGGGGTGGGGGGTGCAGCCCCCCACATGGGGGGTGCAGGGGTGCTTGCCCCCCTACTTATCTATAGTGTAGGATTATATAGTTGATTGTGGGGGGAAATTGTGTGTATGTGTATGTGGGTGCTGTATGTGTAGAGTACATTGGGGATTTTAAATTTCGTGATTATGGGGTTTCGAGATTTTGTATTGTAATTGCATTTTCGGCTATGTAATTTCAAAATACTGAAATTCAGGATTTCAGTATTTCGGGATTACATAGTGGACCCATATATATATAGATATATAGATATATATATATATATATATATATATATATATATATATACATATATATATATATATATATATATATATATATATATATATATATATATATATATATCTTTATATATACATATGTATAGATATACACACACACACACACACACACACACACACACACACACACACACACACACACACACACACACACACACACACACACACACACACACACACACACACACACATATATATATATATATATATATATATATATATATATATATATATATATATATGGGTCTACTGCTTTTAGTCAAATTACATTTGGTCGAAAATTATTTCAGGCAGCCCACTTCAGTGAAACCTCATTTGACTGAAAGCACATTTGGTCGAAAATGGTATTTAGCCTCTGCCCCACTGCAGTGCAACCCTGGCGTGAGAATATAATGTTAGGGTGGTATGGGGGGGAGTAGCTCCCCACATTTTGCAACCAGTTTTTACTGATGTTATATGTTTTCATGTATTTTTATTGGATACACATGTATATAATAGTGTATTAACTGCAATTATGTGGGGGGCTACACCTCCCACACCCCCCCAATGTGGAGGGCTGTGCCCCCCCACACACCCCCTTTGTTGAATATTTTCACTCCAGGGTTGCACTGCAGTGGGGCAGGGTCTAAATACCATTTTGGATCAAATGTAATTTGACCAAATGTGCTTTCACTCAAATGAGGTTTCAGTGAAGTGGGCTGCCTGAAATGATTTTCGACCAAATGAAATTCAACAAAATATAGTCTATATATTATATATATATATATATATATATATATATATATATATATATATATATATATATATATATATATATATATATACAGATATACAAGAATGTACATTTTTGAATTCAATACTCTTTTTTTAACTTATAAAATGATGTGTCTTTGGCCTCCTCAAAAGTGGGAATTTGTGAAAGCATTTTTGAATGCTTCTACTGCATTATTGCACTTAGCATCATTAAGCAGATGGTTTCATAGTGTAGGTCCTGTCCTACAAAATGCTTTCTTCCTTATGGCTAGTTTGAATCTTGGGTCTGGAATGAATAAGAACATTTTCTTGTCCCTTTCTAAGTGTGTAATTTTGGTCTCTCAGATGTGATTTCTTTTTGAGAGGAGGACAGTACCCTATTTTAAGGATTTTGAGTATTAGTGTTCCAAAAAGAAAAATGTCTCTATCTGGTACTGGAAGCCTGTGCACTACATGAAATTAAACTAGTCATGTAAGAATGAGTGTTAGAAAATTAATTTAAAGTCCGGGATAGCTGGCTCCCCCTCAGCCAACATACAGGGGGCTGCAAGCCCTACACACTGCTACAAGTCTTTTTTTCATTATTCTGATGTTGCCAAAACAGAATACGCAGAAAGATAAAGTAAACATTGTATGAGAGTGGTTTTTGAATTGGTATGCCTGAAGTGAATATCTTCGTACTAGTTAAATTAATGTATGTACATAATCATACTTTTGGAAGTTAATGGATTAATTTGAACAGGTGACTTATTCTTCAGAATGATATTGTGGTTTTAGCAGAAATATTATATTTGTTTAAAAAAAAGTCTTGCATAGCCCTGTGATCAAAGTAACAGCATGAATGTGGCAAGATAAAATAGAAAAGCATTCTTCCTTCCTGCATGTTAAACATTCTTTAAACAAAAGTACTGTACGATTTCTCTTTCTAGGAAGTAAATTCATGGAGTCATTATGGAAGTCTGGGTAGCCCCTTCTTTGTGCTGCATTTTTTATCTGTACCTTTCATTACTTTGATAATATTTTTCTTTCCTTTTATAGTAATGATATATTTTGGTTTTACTGGGTGAAGGTTCAACTGAAATCATATCATAACAGAATGCAATAATAGAAGAAAATCACTCTATGGTATGCAAAAAAATTGATCAACTGATAGTTTTTGTATAGACTCAGCTAGTAAAAGAGTGAAACACAAGTGGCACTTAAGAAAATATCTTCACTCACCAGTGTTGTAAAAATGTAAATTCAACCCAGAAGATGAAGTCAGGCAAACGCATCCACCAGAGCTCGGACACCAGAAATGTTCTTTCTTTCCGTTTATTTAAAGAACATTTCTGGTGTCCGAGCTCTGGTGGATGCGTTTGCCTGACTTCATCTTCTGGGTTGAATTTACATAGTCGTATACCTTGTTGGCTTTAGTGTTGTAGAAATGCTTCTGAAATAAGTTTAATATCTTAATTACTATAAAGTGAACCAGGAATCCAGGACGCCAGTTAAATATTGCAGAAATAATCCATCTTTATTGAAACCACCAGTTTTAGCGCTTTCATCTCTGTAACAGAGACTTCATCAGAAACAAAATACTACAATTAATTAACCATTTATATAGTATTTAAATTAATGACATCACATAATCAATTTAGAATTTAAAACAATACCAACCTATTTAAAAATGCCTGTTTGCTAAATTACATATTATATTGGCACAATGGGTCTCAACAGTACACCAAATTGTGCTTAAACAGCTTATTCAATATAAATTGTATATGTTAGTGACTTATAGTCAATAATGAAAAAAACATTATAAAAATATACAATATAAATATATACTTAAATAACATGTTAAAAATACAATATATATGTCCATAAATATAATCAAACCTTCAAAAAATGAATGAATTTGTTGTTACATAAATAAATATGCGTTATTCTAGGTACTATTTTAATTAAATATATATGCATAAAATTATTGACCTATCTAAACCTATTACTTAAATATTGCTGGCCCTTTCAATGAGCAACGGTACTAATGAAACAGTTTCATTGAGACCTGGGGGAAACATAGAAGCCAGTCTGTACTGCCACTGGCTTTCCTTCTTTTTTAATAAATTTTTCCAATCGCCACCTCTAGTGTCCATCTTTATAATGTCTAAAATACCAAACACAAATTTATTAAATCCAACACATGGAACACTATGTTTGTACAAAGCATTTGTGTTCTTACAGTACTTTATGTCATTCAAATGTTCATAAATTCTATTTTTAAGTAAACGTTCAGTCTTACTTACAGAAAAATATTTGCAGGTAAAACATGAAGCCAGGTACACCACTCCCCTAGTGTTGCAATTACCATGTAATAAATGTACCTTGCTGTTCATAATGTTATTCAATACTAAAGTTGACTCAACATTAATGTAGGAACAATAATGGCACATACCACATCTTTTAGTACCATATTTATCATGGGAGGTATTGGCTCTTTTATATTCCAAAAGTTGTTTCATGTTTAGACCTACTTTGTTCACAAATCTGGGTCTGTTACCCACCTTTTTATGTATAACATCATTTGATCTAAAAATATTCCAGTTCTTTTCAAAAATATTTTTAATAACAGGAGTTCTTGTGCTGTGTGTTAAAACACAAACTGTGTTGAAATTACATATGTTTTCTCCCACAACTAGAGTGGTCTCGGAAGAAGGGACAGTTATGCCAAACTTAGATGAGGGGGGTTTTCCCACTCTCAGGCATTCAGAGAGACTGGCACAGTATTACACAAAAGAGGGGGAATACAACAGAACTTATTATCCCCAGAGAAGCAATCGGTTTTCCCATTACAGGAGTGGTTATTAGACAATGAAAATCCTACTACCCCTTCTACATCAGAGGAAAACATTATTTTTCAAAAAGGAGGTTTTACTATCTATAATTATTCAGATATGATAATTACGGATGATTTTTTTAAATTATTTTCTAAGGGCATTAAGTTCATTCCATCTAGTAAAGGTGACCTAGTAGACAACATAGAAGCTTTAAAACTTTATGTGAGAAAATTAAATTTTGAAGTATTTTTGGAACCCCTAGACAATAACGGTGTAAATACATTAAGTACCCACAAAAACTTAAAAAAGAGGAGTGTATCTAATCCCCCCTTACATCCCTTATTGGAAACCTATGAAAAATTGGTTATGGAAGATATATACAATGAATTTAAACAAAATTACAGGTCCAATGATTGGAATTTAACAAAGGAGGAATACAATTTACTTTGTGATTTGAGGAATGACCACAGTATTCGTATCATGGTTCCTGACAAGGGTGGGGCGATAGCTATTTTTAAAAGTATGGACTATTCCAATGCTATGTTAAATTTATTATTTGATGAAAATACTTATAGTCATACTTCCAAAGATCAGATAAATATCTCCTATTCAAGAATAGATAGTTATTTAGAGGAATATCTTCTGGAAGGGAGAATTAGTCTTAGCGAGTATGAATTCTTACTTACAAAATGTCCTAAAATACCGGTATTTTTTGGTATACCAAAAATACATAAGGACATTTGTAGGCCCCCGTTTAGACCCATTGTGGCGGCTAAGGGATCCAAGATACATCCACTTACCGTGTTTATTGATTCTCATGTACAACATGTGGTTTACAAGACCCCTCACTTACTGAAAGATTCATGGGAATTTTTGAAAAGTGTTAAACAAGATTTATTTCAAGACAACATTATGTTCTTAACCATAGACGTCAAAGATTTGTTTACATGTATTCCCAAAGATCTAGGGATGACTTTATTTGAGGAAGTATTGTTTAAATTTTCGGCCCTAGATAATGATAAAGTTAAGTTAATATGCGAACTTATGAATGTAGTTCTAGAGAATAATTTTTTGTGGTTCGAAGGGGAATTTTATCAACAAATTACTGGTGTCCCCATGGGTGCCACCTGTTCACCAGTTTATTCTAATTTGGTTTTATTAGGATGGGAGACATAACATGTATTTGATGGCCAATTTTGGCCACACATCAAACTTTACCTTCGATACCTGGATGATATTTTCATTCTGTGGGGAGGCCTGGAAGAGGACATTCCCAAGTTTATAGAATATATTAATTCTAGTACTGACTTTCTTTCTTTTACTTTTCAATGCAATGTGTCGAGTATTAATTATCTGGATACTTGTATTATTAAAGACAAGCAAAACAAACAGTTTAAATCTAAAATATTTAGAAAGAAAACATTTTGCAATGCTTACTTACATATTGAAAGTAATCATCCAATAGCCCAAAAGGTTAGTATAATTAAAGAGCAAGCTATTAGAATTGCTAGGATGACTTCCAATAAAGAAGATTTAGAAAATGAATTCATTTTGTTAAGAGAAATGTTTTCGGAAAGAGGATACCCCATAGATTTGATTAATTCTATTTTACAAAATATTTACCATCAATGGGGGTACAAATATATTCCTCTACTTGGTTCTTCCGAGACCACTCTAGTTGTGGGAGAAAACACATGTAATTTCAACACAGTTTGTGTTTTAACACACAACACAAGAACTCCTGTTATTAAAATTATTTTTGAAAAGAACTGGAATATTTTTAGATCAAATGATGTTATACATAAAAAGGTGGGTAACAGACCCAGATTTGTGAACAAAGTAGGTCTAAACATGAAACAACTTTTGGAATATAAAAGAGCCAATACCTCCCATGATAAATATGGTACTAAAAGATGTGGTATGTGCCATTATTGTTCCTACATTAATGTTGAGTCAACTTTAGTATTGAATAACATTATGAACAGCAAGGTACATTTATTACATGGTAATTGCAACACTAGGGGAGTGGTGTACCTGGCTTCATGTTTTACCTGCAAACATTTTTATGTAGGTAAGACTGAACGTTTACTTAAAAATAGAATTTATGAACATTTGAATGACATAAAGAACTGTAAGAACACAAATGCTTTGTACAAACATAGTGTTTCATGTGTTGGCTTTAATAAATTTGTGTTTGGTATTTTAGACATTATAAAGATGGACACTAGAGGTGGCGATTGGAAAAATTTATTAAAAAAGAAGGAAAGCCAGTGGCAGTACAGACTGGCTTCTATGTTTCCCCCAGGTCTCAATGAAACTGTTTCATTAGTACCGTTGCTCATTGAAAGGGCCAACAATATTTAAGTAATAGGTTTAGATAGGTCAATAATTTTATGCATATATATTTAATTAAAATAGTACCTAGAATAACGCATATTTATTTATGTAACAACAAATTCATTCATTTTTTGAAGGTTTGATTATATTTATGGACATATATATTGTATTTTTAACATGTTATTTAAGTATATATTTATATTGTATATTTTTATAATGTTTTTTTCATTACTGACTATAAGTCACTAACATATACAATTTATATTGAATAAGCTTTTTAAACACAATTTGGTATACTGTTGAGACCCATTGTGCCAATATAATATGTAATTTAGCAAACAGGCATTTTTAAATAGGTTGGTATTGTTTTAAATTCTAAATTGATTATGTGATGTCATTAATTTAAATACTATATAAATGGTTAATTAATTGTAGTATTTTGTTTCTGATGAAGTCTCTGTTACAGAGATGAAAGCGCTAAAACTGGTGGTTTCAATAAAGATGGATTATTTCTGCAATATTTAACTGGCGTCCTGGATTCCTGGTTCACTTTATAGTAATTTAGTTGTTCTATTCAGTTCATTATTTGTTATAAGTTTAATATCTTCATTCAGTTCTAGGTTACCACACCAAAGAAGCGAATGAAAAAGTATGCAGAGAGTAGTTTTATAAACAACAGAACAATTAAGTCCTGAATAGTATAACTAAGAGTGATCACCATTATCACAGGCTAGAGTAACATGAGCAGTATATGACATCCCCTCACTCTTACCTCACTGAAGCAGTCACAATGACATTAACAGTATTTATTCAGTACCTACTTCACAGCGCTAACAATGGTCATGTGTCATAAATATATGAATCCTAACAAAAGCTCTGGGATCATGACATTTTTAATGGAATGACAGAAGACCTAGGCTATGCAAAACTGAATGTAGCGTAGCTTATTGTGAGGATACTAGGTAGCACTGTGAAAAACATACATAATGCCTGTATTTATTTCCAGAAACAATGCAGTACAGACACAAAATGTGAAATAATGAGGAACTATTTCATGCAGAGATGCACAGATACACAAAGGGTGGCCACGATTGTGCAGCTGTTAGCATTGCTGCCTCACAGCAAGATGTCTTCTGGGCAGAGTCTGCATGTCATCCCTGTGGTTGAGTGGGTTTCCTCCGGGTGCTCTTGTTTCCTCCCACATCCCAAAGACATGCTGTAGGTGAATTGGATACTCTAAATTGGCCCTAGGCATGAGTCCGTGCATGTGTGTGTGCCTTCCGTGGAAGGTTGGGTGATGGGCTGGCAACTCGACACCGTAAAACTCTACTGCCAATCATGAGCGGACAGGTGATCTGCTGTGGCGACCCCTAACTGGGAAAAGCCGAAAGAAGAAGAAGATGCACAGATTCACAAAGACATACAGGCAAACAGACACATACAGATACACACACAGACATACGCACACATGCACACCCACACACACAAGCATATTATCTGAGCTTAGACAGCCTTGAAATTCTACTCCATGTATAAATGTATATTAAGGTATATAACCTAAATTCAGCCACAATTTATTTAATTGACTGAGCAGCATTTGCTTTCTCAGATGCTATTCAGGCTTAAATGTTTGATCTAATAGAAAAAATAGGCAAATCTTCTTTTCCAAAAGGAAAGTACTAACATTTCTAACTAAATATTTTTCTGAGATGTCCTATTAGAGGCTACTTCTCTTGAATTTCTTAAACTGATACAACTCTTTCCTGAAAAGTTCAATGCAGCAACACAGTTCAGCTTGTGTTTGCTTTTGTTTGGAGTGATCAGTGGTCGTTCTGTAATGAGAGCAGTGAATAAACCTTTTCTTGAATTACTGATAAAGTGACAGCCTGTTGATCAAAAGACAAAAGAGATCATGTTCATAAACTTTTTTATGTACAGAATTATTTTATTAGCAGTTAAATGTTCTTAAATGTCAGACTTAGATAGATTACAGTTATATTCAGTTAAGGTGGTAGTGAGTCTAACCAGAAGTCATAGAACAGTGCTTTCTGAGACCATCTGTCTATATAAAGCATTTTGCACTCTCTTTTGAAGAGCATATTTGTCTATATATTTAATTTGAAAAATGTATATTGCCTAGTTTCTTTAAGTAAAGGATTTCACAACTCAGTACCAAAACCTTGTAGACTAATATTTATTCATTTTGTTAGGGTAATTATTCAGATTTGGTGAGTTATTTATTAATGCTGCCATCTGCCATTTGAATAGAAATGGCCCAGCCATAGCTGCCATCAGTTAATAATGTGATTGGCTTAATGTAAGAGTGCATGGACATTGTGAGATATGGGTGTACTAGATTGGTTTGCTGGTGGCAGCATGTTATTGTTATTGTAATTCATAGAAATGCTAGTGGCACCAAAACATTAGTGTGTGTGTGTGTGTGTGTGTGTGTGTGTGTGTGTGTGTGTGTGTGTGTGTGTGTGTGTGTGTGTTTGTGCCTGTGTCAGTGTTGTCAAGATACCTCTAAGAGGCACACAAATAAAAATCTGTTTGAAATCCTGATGCACCAGTGGTGTAGTTTTGTTCTCCAGCAGTACAATGTGAATCTTATTTGGATGTGGTATGCACTAATAATAGTCCAAGACAGCAGTGTTCATTTGCCTGACAGACTTAAGGTTGAGCACCTCACATATATAGTTATCAGTGGTATCATTTTTAGGACCAGACATAAAAGGTACAAGAAGGCCAAATTAAAAACATAATAGTGATAATAGTCAAGCAACTTTAGAATGAACAGATACAAGTAATCTATAGCACAATTCACTGTACAATGTTCCATGTTGTGGGTGTAGTGTGTTTCCTCAGCCTTCACAGTAAATACACACACACACACACACACACACACACACACACACACACACACACACACACACACACACACACTAATGTGCATTCAGAGTGAATACATCTCTTTAAAATGTTTTGATTTACTGAGAGCCAGTGGCACTGAGCATACCAATCAATATTTGAGTGCAAGAAATCTGGACAAAGCCAAATATAATCGGGGAGGCAAAAAGTTCCAAAAAAGGTACAGATTTTAAATATTGGACTTATAAACTTAGAAAGTTGATAGATTTCACCTGCATGCATTTTCTGAAGATATGAAGTTGGAAACTTAAATGCAAGACACTGTTTATTCATTTCAAACTTTAAGGAGTTGCCAAAAAAAAAAAACACACCCCGGGATTCACTAATCCTCCGTGTAAGACTAAATAAGTCTTACTCAGAAACTGCAGCCTAAGAGGATGATGTCACCGTGCCATGCATATTCATGAGGGTGTGCTGACACAACTCTAAGGCTAACATGGAGCGTGCACGAGTGCAGGGGGCGTGTCAGACAACCGAGCAGTCCAAAAATCCACGCCCCTGCAAGTCCCTCAATCTGCAAATGTCAACTGAAATGACCGAGTCCACTCAAATGTGTACATACCCAACATTACACTCCCCCCACATTCTAAATCCCTGTACAATTCTAAAATGTAAAACTTTCATTTTTTTTTAATTATTCCTGATATAGCTGCCCATATTTGCGCGTGTTTGCGCAGGTTTGCCCATTGCTTAGCTACAGTTAGCAGTTTAGAGATCTAAGAAGATAACAAGAAACTTGTATGCAAATTAAGCCAAATAGCAATAGCGTAGTGGTAGAGCCTTCACACAAAGAGGAGGCATTCCCGGTTCGTGTCCCACCACTCCCCTTTCAATTTTCTTTAGGAAACCATTATAGAAAAATAATTCCTGACATTTATCTTTTAAATTTTAGTAAAAAGCATTGAAATGGCCTATGTAGTAGTGAACGATATTTCATATATATATATATATATATATATATATATATATATATATATATATATATATATATATGAAGGTGAATTGGTTATGCATACTGATGAATGCATAAGTAACATATTTAAGCAATGTGAAGCACTGCTAAGCAAAGTTTACCAGTATTAATCACATTTAAGTATAAATGCTCATAGCTTAGCACTGCTTTAACTAGTGCAATGGCTTTGCACGGAGTTGAGCATCACACCAACTAGCGCAACATCAGGCAATGTCGGGCAAAGTCAGGCAACATCGAGCAACGTTGGGCAAAGTTGAGCAAAATTGGCTAAACATAGACACACACCCTAGTTGGTCTGGCCAGCAGTAAAATAAAAAGCAATGACAGGCCTCAAACCTGGGATACTGTGCACAATAATCACAGTACTGAACCACTAAGCCATGACAGCTTTTGATATTCATGCACTGTCAACACACATATACATATTAATGAAAGTTTACCCTGTGCTAAGCAGGTGTGCCTTCAGCTGAGAAATTTCAAAACCAGCCAATCACAAATAAGTGTGGGAAATGAGGCATATTTAAGCTCCATAGGCAGGAATACTTGCCATAACTGGTTGTAGCTCCCATCTGCAGGCAGCATGGCTGGTGTTGGAGAGGGCTCTCGCTTCCGAGCACAACGGTGGGGCATTGAGGAGTCAAAAGTGATAGTTTGGCTCCTCATCTGTAATCATGATGCCAGAGTCATGCAGGGCCAGTTCCAGGGCACTGAACACAAAGCGGAAGCCTGGAACCATCTCGCACATGATCTCACCAATGCCACAGGCATCCCTCTGACTGGTGATCAGGTCAGACACCACTACTCAGACCTGAAGAGATGCAAGGAGGACCGACTAAACCAGTGGATACAGGAGGCCCATGGGATGGAAAATGCCCCACTACTGAGTAGGTAGCCATAGAATGAAGCATGTAAGAATTGCTATCGTAGTCTATATTATGGATAGGTATGTCTCAATATCGCTTCATTTACTTCATGGCTGCAGGTGTCCATGCTGCGAATCAGCAAGCCTATGCAGATAGGCTGCTAAGGCTGTGCCACCAGGCAGGTTAGTAATTATTCTACATATATTGTTATATAAAATAAGTGAGAGAGCCTGAAAAAAAGTGTTGTAGCCCAATAATAAAGGTATAATAAGTCTTGAATAACACCTCTGCCTGTACTGTTATATAAAATAAGTGAGAGAGCATGAAAAAGAGTGTTGTAACCCATTAATAAAGGTATAATACGTCTTGAATGAGTCTTCTGCATGCACTGATATCTCAAATAAATGAGAGAGCCTCTAGAAAACTGTGTAATGTTATTAATAAAGGTATAATTCCTGAAGTGTGTCCATGTCACTTTCTTCGAAATGTTGTTGTACTCTTGCATTATAGAAATAGTACTGTAGTATTGCGTGCTGTCAACCTACACTTGGGTAGGCCCATAGGAAGTGGACGAAGGGAGTGCCAGTAGCTGTTAATCATATATACAGTCCTCAACTGTTGGTTCATGCCTGGCATGTATATGTAAATCTGGCACATGAGTAGCTTGTTATTGTGTTCCCCAGAAATGTCAGTGTGCTGCTATAAATGTAGGGGGCTGTTAAAATATAACTGATAATGTCACCTGAACACATCCAGATATGTAGACATATAAATATAAATAAAATATATAAATACGTAGCAGTAACATCTGCATCCTGGACAGTTTGTATGTTAGATACAGGTCAGGTATATAAGGAACTAGCAAAACCCATTTCACACTTTAACGGACATTGCCTAGTGTAATAATACATGTAGGGGATATATACCTGCAGTCAGTAGGAATGTAGTGTAAACTATAAGTACATATAAGTTGTTAATGGAGGTATCTTTTTACACCCTACTGTATGTGCATAAACAATGCAATTCCACACCTCAATGGGTATGTCTAATCTCAAAACATTTGTTAGGACATATGTCCTTTTGGTTTCTAAATATCTGCATTTAATTTGATGCATGTGCCCTGATCAAATACCACAATCTTGGTGCCCTGTTGCCACCAATCAATCCTGCATGCTGTTGGAATGTCCACTGTTGTTCTATATATGCATGTGTTATGCTTGCTGTTCAACTGTTGGAACTCTGGTGTGTTGGGTTAATGGGAATATTACTGCATGCTGTTACAACTATTTTGGAATGTTGTTGGGTGTTACCAACCCATATTGTCATTAAATCCTCCTAAACATAGAACGTATGGGAAGGCCGGTCCCAGCGGACCCACCTGTCCCACCTCAGCAGGTGATGGCACCTGGCACTAGTAGGTCCGGTGCCCAGCCCTGGACCTCCTCCTCCATTGGCCCTGTGCCACCTTCAGGTGGAAGCATTGCAGGGGATGGGGCTCACCCCCCCCTGCAAGCATGGCCAGAGGAGGGCCACCTATCACCCTCTGAAAGGTCCGGGCCGTGGTGCGTAGGGAGATCGAGTGTTCAGTCGCTGATCCTCTACGCCAGCTTGAGGCATGTGTGGCGCGACTCACGGGTGAGCCTGCCCCTCCTACACAGCCCCCAGCACAGCCACCCTCTGAGCTGTGAAGGTGCAGTGGTGACTGCCCATGGGTGGGGATCTCAGCTCCACTGTTGCCATCTGTGGGCTCATGGGCTGGCGATTTCCAAACATCCTTCCCCGTCAATGTTGTTCACCCACCACATGTGTCATATTCCGCCCCTGTATGTGTCTTGTTTGTCTTGTCTGTTTACCTCCCCAACCTACCTCCCCAAATATACCCATTTCCCCTACCCCACATTCCACTCTCACCTGAAAAAAAAAGTCAATCTGCTCCCAAAAAAAAATGACGCCCCATACATAGCTGCCCATTTTGCACACATGTCCGATGGACACATAAACTGAAATTTAATTGGCAGTACAACATACTTCGTTGTCCTCACCCCTCTCTCAGGGGTGGAAGGTTTCAAATTTCCCTCCAAATTACTAGCATATGCACAGCTGTTGCTGTTAAAGAAATGGGCAGCTATGGACCTTCCCTACACCCATCCTGCACATCCCGAGCTGTTTTCCCTACTGTCTTTCCCTCTCTGTGCCCCTTTTTCACCACTTTCCTATCTCCCCATTTTTCTTTTCTTTCAAAGAAATGAGCGCGGGGGTTAGTGGGAGTAAGTACTTTTAAGCAGTAGTTAGCAGGTTTGCGCGAGTGTGAGCTTGTGTGCACTTAGCTAAGTATTGCTAAGCTTCACGCAAACCCATGTAAACCTGCTTACAACTGCTTAAAAGTGCCTTAGTCACCCTGCATGTGAGGGCCCCTGTTCTGCTTAGCAGTAAAATAAAACACCACAGTCAGTCTTGAACCCCGGACCTTGGACACACTAGACTGCATGAAGTACCACTAAGCCACAGTAGACATACAGCAGGTTGTTGCTGAAACATATATATCATGCATCAGAATGAGTGAATGTAAAGGAAAGATAGGAATGCCATAACACAAAACCTGTGCTGTGGAACTTTACCTGCAGTTGTTGTGGAATTGCATTACATGACTGTGATAACAGAACCAGACATTCTAGCAGTAGATAATGTTACAGCAGCACTTTACAACCCCCACACAGTATCATAGCAGGACACATCCCCACCCAAATGTACAAATTACCTGTGTATTCAGGGTCCAGCAAGGATGTTGGTAGGCATACTCAGTACTGGAATTGTCCAGTTTTCATGAGCATCCTGTGCTAATGTCAGCAATAAAAAAGCGCCAAATGTGCAGAAGTGAGTACATTACTATTCACAGTATAGCAGTTCACAAACAGTTCATGTGCAAAATGAATACATCTCAATAACTACGTATATATGGCAGCTAAATGTATAAATAGAAAAGAAACTACATACTCCCATGTATCTTGTGTTAGCATTTTTAGGGGTGAGTACAATTCTACACTGACAGCTCTGTACTGGAAGTGGCAACATTCAGGTCTGAGTACAACATTCAAATCACTGGCTACACCCCTAGCTTCAGATATAAGAAGTATACCAGCCTTCTGACTTACACAACGGTGTCCACAGCAAACAAGCATGGGCCCCACTTTGGAAACCTGAAAGGGCTATGCCTACCTGACCTAGCAATTTATAGCATTGGGTTGCTATGACAGTGAGTACTGCAATTACCACACAGCAGGCTGCATGCAATTACCAAATGTTGGCCACCAATTGGTGCAGAGGCCATCACATGCACATGTGTAGATACCTATAAAAGCAGGCTGTACTTGCTGTCCACACATGCAATCATTTCATTGCAGCTATGGAGAGAGAGAGAGAGAAAGACACACAGACAGACAGACAGACACTGACAGCTGCAACAAGAGCAACAGTAACAGCAACAGAAAAAAAAAAAGATATTAAAAAATATATTAACAAAAAATAAATAAATAAATAAATAAAAATATATTAAAAAAAAAAAACATTATACAAAACACACGGAACTGACAAACACATACAAAGGAAAGGTATGTAACAGATATGTATTTACTGGCATGTAGTAGATGTTTTTGAAGAGTACTCTACATACTTTGAATCATCCATATGTGGCAACAATACGTATCTATGCACAGATGCCCTCCATAACTACTGCCATGGAGAAATCAGTGTGTAGCTGTGTGCAGTGGGATATGACTGTGACATATGTAGTTCAGCATTAAATGTCAAACATCTGATCCATGTTATCTGTGTTCTGTACATTAGTGTGTATAATGTCTGTTTAGGGGAGTAGCGCATACAGTTATATAAACATGAATGTGACAGAGTAACAAAAGCATGATAGTCATATTAACGTGTAGCTTAGCATTGGCAACAGCTGTACCAGGCTAGTATGCTAATCTAGCATTTGTAGCTATATATACACCCTCTAATATTACTGTGTGCTCACATGTGACACCTGTTCATGTTGCAGCAAGGCCCAACAGGTCAGCCATGAGGTCTACGGACTTACAACAGTGTGGACAGTGTGTGTGTGTATGGCACACACATATGGACAGATCAGTCTGTGTCAGATATATTAGCATCTGTACATTTGCATAGAGCAAGGGACGTACTGCAACTGTTTGTGAAGGATGGACAGATATATGCTGGTGAAGGTTGTTACGTGCATATTTCTATGTAGGCTGTAGTGTGTGGCAAACAAGACAGCATACAGTGCTAGTATATGACATGTGGTGGTTAAACGCTGTGGGTATGATTTGTCAGGTGTATAGTGTTGCAGCCAGTAAGGCCTGCTAAAGCTACATGGGCTGAAAACACCTTCAGTGCATTCCGCACAACACTGTGCAATATTATTACATAACTGTATACCTCACAACCTTCGCATAATTGATATTCCCATTAGGAAAGGTGGACTGTATATGTGCCTATATGTATATCTATATGCACACCAATGGATGTTAAACACACACATATATATATATATATATATATATATATATATATATAGAGAGAGAGAGAGAGAGAGAGAGAGAGGCAGGGTCATATTTACTGCGACAGATGCCTGGTGACAAAGCCATGGACTCAAGCTCAGTGTTGAAACTGCATTGGCATCCCTTCTGGCAAAACCTCCGTACTCATGAACTACCACATAGGTAGTAGTCTACTTAGCACCGAAAGTGTGATAAGAGACCATGGGACACAGGTGGACAGTAGTCTCTCCTTTGGTAATCACAGTGCCACACTAGTCATGTAATCTGTCTACATGGCACACCTCCTAACAAAAGGTGTGTCATCCAGGGAAATATAGGTCAGTGTTCCCCTCTACTCATCACACATAAAACCCATTATAGAGTACAATGCCCCATGTGGTATGTGCCTCACAAGACATCTACGGCAACTAGAAAGGCCACAGACATACCTCACAAACAGTGATACTGGCCTCAAACAGATGCCCTACGAAGACCGTCTCACAAAACCACAGCTAGACTGTGTTGCATACCGCCTACCCAGAGGCAACCTCTGCCTAACATACAAAGCTATGTCAAACCCAGAGCTGTTGGACATGCTCCACGTAAACAGATCACAATCCCTACCAGCTACACGCTCTACGGACCTAAACCTTGTCACCTCAATAGACAGAACATGCTGGAGGGATAGATTCCTATCTCAGAGACATCCCATACTCTGGAACAAACCACCTATCAATAGCAAACCAAGCTCCTCATTAGCAGTCATCATGAATAATTCTGATGATTGGATGGGAGATAGGAAATACACACCGGGAATCACCTCTGTGACTCTGCTGGACAGGGGCATGTGAAATTTGATTATGTGTGTTTCAAAGGCCAGGGTAGCATATGGCTAGACTTCTACATGCCCTAGGGCCAATAGCCTATTACCTACCTATGAACCGATACACACCCACATGTACTTGTTGCAATAATTGCTATGTGAGGTTGACTGAGTGTCATGGTGAAAGTGTTGGTGAATGTGTCGAGGTTCTGTCAATGTGTGATAGCTTAGTGGGAAACTGTTTCCGTCATGCTATTTTGTGTCCTAGCTGTGATCCTAGAAAAAGATGTGTATTCTATTGCTAGGCAGAAAAAAGCAGTATGGCATATGGTCTGACGTAGTCCCTTGGTGTGGACTGGGGTGTGCCATTGTAGGCTAAAGCAGTACATGTATGCTTATTGATTGGTATTGCTGGTGAATCCAAATCCCATATGAACTGTAGTACTACCTGAAGCTGTATACCTAAACAGCACAGTATGTTGTATGTCCACATTGCTTGGAAACACTGTTATGTGTGTTCCCTGTAGTCCTCACAGATTACATAACTCAGGCATAATGTTTTGTAAGAACTGACACACAGTACTGTATGGTACACAGGTAAAGCTCATCTGGGTTGCCATACCTTTGTGTCTTGTATGTATGTATGATGTGTGTGTGGGTATGCCTGTAACATGCCCTCAGTGATATGTGTGTTACAGGATATAAGTGCGTATCTAGCAACATGTATAGTCTAGTACAGCAGTATACCACCTATACTAACAAATGTGCACATATGTTAGGCAGGGGTTTGACACCAACAACTAGTGTGGTATACCCATAATACTGTAACTGGACTTTACAATCATTGCAATGGATGACATATTTCATTATGCATTAGCTTGATATATACCTCCTGTGGGTAGGTGGTGCATTGTGTCGCATACAGTGTGACATGTACTGTTGTATAGTCTTACATACTGGTTTCTCTTTGTTGCTGTGCAGAACATGGTTTGATATATAGAGCGTGCCAGGCACTGTCAGGCAGTTGTGGTGTGAGCACTGATATGTGGTATTGAAAGTGTGTATCCTTTGACAGCCAATAGGTTGCTATATATGGCAGTTCAGTGATATATGTACTTTAGAATGTTAACTGTGCCACATGACTTGCTCACACATATTGTTTCATTGTCTTCCAGGGTCATGGCTCACCATCGCAATCTGTCATACAGCCCAGCTGTGGATGAGCAGATCACAACCAGCTTGGTTCAGCACTACGCCCTGGTGTTCTCAAAAACCAGCCAAGACCAGCATGAGTGGACTGCACTGTGGCAAGATGCTGTCCATCTGGTAAATGACATAGGCATGCATAACCGGACATATGAGCAGGTACGCCATCACTGCAGTGATTTACTTAGACATGTCTGGCAGTGTGCGTCTGATGTCCGTAGACAAGAGCTTGCCACAGGTGGTGGGGTAGCCATCCAGCCCCCCTTCACCAGAGTGGAGAAGCTGCTCCTCAGCCTGGTGGCTCCTGGCCAACAACAACAACAGCAAACGTGTATCATCATGGAGGCCGGAGCCACCCAGCGAGTTGACACGGAGCATGCACGTAAAATGGCATATCTGTAGACTACTGTTACCTCTATTGGTAGATCATGCATATGTGAGATGTGTACTGTGTAGTTAGAAGATGTTGTCCCTGGTGTTGTGCAATACTCATAATTTGGAACATAATCTGTAGGCCTGTGACTGTCAACCATTGTACTACTGTAAGATTGCAAACCCACAGTAGCAATGACATAGTTGTTGCCACTGACAAACTGTCTCATATCCTTGTAGGTCCCTCTGGTGTGACAGCAAGGCAGCAGACCCATGCTGGTGAGTGTGTTCTACATTTAATATTGCATGATATATGTGCATGTCATAGGCGAGGTGTAGGACATGTACATGTAACACATCTACGCATAATGCATGTTGTGCATGTTTGCTGTGAGACTATGCACATCCCAGTAACATGTGTAGCTGCCTCAAACACATGCAATACACAGAGCATCCCACACAGTTGTGGCAAAACTGTAGTGGACATTGGATAGGCAGAGTCGATACACATGCACACAACATACACAACATTGTCATACGCAGTACATGTTCATATGTTACACATGGCGTATTCAGACACCCACTGTAAGGTCACACTCCAGTATCCCAAATGTCATCCACACAGCACACATAACATACCTGAGGGGTAGGGGCCTATCATGGGGCTGTGTGACACTCTGCAACACATAACACATTCATGTTAGGCAATGCTCCCTGTTGGGCACCTTACAAACCCATGTAACAAATGGTTGTGAAATGGTTAATGTAGCCATGGTACTGCAGTTCAGGTACAGCATGCTAGGTGCCGGTCTGGCACACATTAGTAGCCTTGAGTGACCACATGATGCTGCATGATGCTGGCTCATGGTGCTACACCCCATCCAGTTACAGTAACCACAGTACTACACATAACATTCATGCTATGCACCTCACTGTTGTGTGTGTGCAAACATATGCAACTATACACAATATGCATAGCAATCACCATTTGTACAAAGTGACACATATACGTCTTGTAATGCTATGAAATGTATAGGTCACATGACTCACATTGGGTATTTGTGATGTTTAATGTTGCAGTTGTGTTGTAACATGCCATGTCATTGCTGGCACTGGCATGTACACAATATGTCCTACACTCACCATAACCAATGTACAATGTCTATGTTGAACAATGGTATTCCATCAGGTATACATTCACCACTCATCCTGTGTATACATAGCATGCATGTGCTAAACCTGTGTCCACAATTATCTGCTAAAGACACAGATGCTCTAATCAGAAATGGATATCTATGTGACACACAGATACACATGCAGCCATGGTATGTATACCTGTGAGTGATGGTGCACAGGACATTGCAGAGCTTTTAATACTTTCACAGCAATGTTGTGTCCATGTACACATTGCATTCCAGGGTGAGGCCAATCACTGAACAACAACACACATGCATCAAAGCCATGTATACTGTTATTAGCAAGGGCTGTCAACACTCGCAATGCATGCTGTTGAGCAACACACGTCCTGCATGCTGACACATGTAATATGACTGTTTGGCTTGTGATACTGTACCCCACCATCAACCACTATTGAGTATGTTCTGGATTGCTGGTGGTGTGTGTGTGTGTGTGTGTGTGTGTGTGTGTCTGTTTAAGTGAGGTGTGTATTTGTGTGCATGTGTGCATGTGTTCTGACATCATGTACAGGTCGTAAAGTGTGTTTCCTGTCTTCCTCTCACAGATGCTGAGGTTGGGCTGGTTCACTGCAGCAGGGAACATGATGTCACTGAGCAAAATAGTGATAATGAGGATAGGTGTGTTGAGGTACAGGCATGTTTTCCAGGGTCTGTCGTTGGGCCACAAATCAACAGAACACAAGTTTCCACCCCATCCATGCACACAGTCATACTGCCAATACATCCATCACCAATGCCCTTAGCTGAGGTTCAGTGTACAGTCGGCATTGGCCAGGACAGTGTGGTATCTATGGCACATGCATACCAACACAGCAACCATACCCAGATGTCTGGAAGGGTACCACATAGGCAGATGTCCAGGGGTTCTCATCGGAACACTGCTGCTCATCATGCCCCGGCAGACATGCCACAGGTCTTACAACCTCATGCATGTTCCAGTCTGTCATGGAGGCACAGGCACTTATAGAACAGCACACCAGACAGGGACTAAGGGCACATAACATCGCTATAATTGACAGTATCCGTGACGTAGCAGGTGCCATCTGTAATTACACTGAGATCACTGATAGACGTTGGGGTGAGACATTAGATGTCCTCCGCAATGTCATGTCCATGTGTCAGGACAGTGCGGGATGGTTTAGACATCGACGTGGACATATGCCAGCAACATCAGCAGCTGGCATTCACTGCAGACATCCCTCAAGTCACAGCCGCTCCCATAGTGCCAGTGCCAGCCCCAGCAATGTTGGGGGTGGGTTGTCCATAGACCATCCTAGAAGACCACGTGCACATGGCTCTGGACAGTCCCAGCAGGGACCTGGGTCCAGTGTACATCTGTCCACCTCTGAGGATAGTACCCAGTCTGGCTTAGTACCTGATACTGTCGGTAGCACACCTGCCAGGCACAGGTACCGTGTCCTTGGCCAGAGATGGTGATTTGTAAAGCCTGGCAACTACAGTCTGTGGCTGTCCCACTAATCCCTGTATATGGCAGCCACATGGTGGAACTGTGTGCATGCAGGCACACACACACACACACACACACACACACACACACACACACACACACACACACATAAAACAGACACCTAGGGCTAACACATCAACATTGGCCCATAGCAGTACTCTTGGCCCTCACACACATACATGTCAATTGTATGGCTCAATGTAGTCCTCTGGCAAAACAACAACACACCCTGTGCATATGATGAAACCTGTGCCACCTCCTGTCATCTGTAACATTAATGCAGGAACAGGCTACCATGGTGCTGATGCACAGGGTGACTTTAGAGCAGTATAGCAATGTTAGCATGTTGTCAGCAGTAGAGTGTAATGATATCCTTGTAGGTGTAGCTGAGCAGGCATGATGCATTAAAGCTATGATTGTCAATGTAGTATTGTTTACACCAGTGTTAGTTCCAATAGTGTATTGTCCACCCACGTGCCACTTGGCTGATGTGTGTAGTATTGGCGTTAGAGAGTGGACAGTATGTGTGGGATGTGTGTAGCACAGATTTGCAGGTGTACATTTGTGAACATGGTGAAGGTGCACTGTCTGCATGTACGTGCATAGTGGACACATGGGCAGGGTGACATGCTTGTTACACAGTAATGCTCCATAGTTTCTATTGGTGGCCAGTATGCATTGTACTACACACATTTCGGAACTTGAGTACATGTGTGTATGACATGGTTTGACACTGTGCTGTGAGTGATACTGTTACTATCTGTCATTGTTTTGCATTCTGGTAGTATACATAACCTCAACAGCCTGACCATAAACAATTGTTAGATGATGTCTTGACAACTGACACACAGATGTAGGACACACAGCAACATTTAGATACTTCAGGTACTATACTATGCCAGTAACCAGTGGTATTCACCTGCACCCATTCCTGACACCACTCCTGTTTGCCATATAGCTCTCTTAGGTACAAGCAGTCACAGTAGGAATATGTCCATCCACGTCTGGAAATGCATACTGTGGCCTATAATGCATTCTCCAGATGGCACACACATCCTTCACAAGGGTATCATACAGACATATACCTGTTGTCAAACCCATGCTGTAAAGCTATAAGACAACCAGAGCATAGTCATCCACCTTTACGAAACATAGTATCCCCACAGTACAACATAGGTAGTAGCCACCAGCATGTTGAACAGGTACCGATGTGTACATGCAGCCAAGTGTTACGTCATCTCTACTTTGGTAATCACATTTCCAAAGGTATTTAGAAATCTCTCACTGGATCACATTAGAAATAAGGGGTCTGCATGCATATCCACAAAGGTTGTTGTACACCTATAATGAAAAGCCATCATTGACAGACTTTGCTGCATTCAAACAGGTCTGTAATATACCTCAGCCATAAACCCTCACTCACAATTCAATAGATACCATAATGAGTGTGTGTGACATGGATGACCTAGGCCAGGGATCACTGCAGTCACTGGCCTTGTCACAAGCATACAGATGTGACCTAAGGTCTGGAAAGTGGCAGCACACTCTGGCAAAGATGACAGATGTGTTCATGGAGAAAGCAGGGTTCCCACCTATGAAATAATTGAGGTCACATGTACGTATATGTATTTGCCACACAGCTACCTGACATGTGCAATGCACATACTGTTGTCAACCAGTAGTAAAAGCAAAACCCACAACACATTGACCAACAGTGTCACACACACACTCACCAAGTGCAGGCTTCAAACCCCTACCTAACTACTTCATGGTACTAGAGAAGTACGCATTAACACAATGCGCTATACACATTACTGGGAGTTCTCTTTTCCACAGGTATATTTGTAGGATGGTGACATCATCCGACTTGACAAAGTTTAGGATACCACTTTTAAGGTGTTTTACTACTCTCTAAAAAGGTTGCTCCTCTACAAGGAGATCACACACGAACACACACTTGTCAAGTGCAAGATTCAAACCCCTACCTAACTACTTCATGATACTAGAGTACACATTAACATGATGCGCTATACATATTACTGGGTGCTCTTTTTTCCACAGGTATATTTGTAGGATGGTGACATCATCAGACCTGACAAAGATTAGGATACAACTTTTATGGTGTTTTACTACTCTCCAAGGAGATCACACACACACACTTGTCAAAGTGCAGGATTCAAACCCCTACCTAACTACTTTATGATACTACAGGAGTACGCATTTACACGATGTGCTATACACATTACTGTGAGCTCTTTTTTCCACAGGTATATTTGTAGGATGGTGACATCATCAGACTAGACTAAGTGGGTTACATTAGGTGGGCTACATAGAAGGACTGTCTAAACACGTTGGCCATGTGATCATCAAAGGACAGTTTACTATCTACCTGTGTCCCCAGGGCCTTAACGACTTTCTCCATACATACTGGATTACCACCTATGTGGTAATTTGTGTGCACTTTGTTTTATCCAAAGGGGATGACTATGCATTCTTTGGCATTCTGCTTGAGGGCAATGTTTTGACACCAGGTATCTGTCTCTGTAAGACCCTTCTGGAGAATGTCTGTGTCAGCCATAGAGTCGATTATGGACCACAGTTAGCAGTCATCTGCAAACCTGTTCAGCCATACTCCTCCCATGCTTGCCTGTATCTCTGAGCAGTATCTACTGAACAGGTGGGGTCCCAGGACCAAGACCTGTGTGATGCCATTTGTGACTGGTTTAGAGTCGGACATGGCACCCGCAACCCTGAACATGTGTGTTTGATCTGTGAGCCACTTGGCCACCCATTCTGTGATATAGCTGTTAATGTTCAAGCTGGTAAGCTGGTCCATGATGACAAAGTAGGGAATGGTGTAGAAAGTCCTTAGAGAGGTCCAGGTGGGCTGTGTGGACTACATTCACCTCCATCTATGCCTTGGTAACTGTTTCAAATAAGTCAACTAGGTTTAGGATGTAGGATCTAAATTTAATAAGGCCAAGTTGGGTAGAGTCCAGTGTCTGGAGGTCTCCAAAGTCTCTGTTTATGGGTTCCATGATAATTTGCTCCATAGTTTTGCAGACCAGGCTGAGTAGACCTATAGGGCAATGGTTTACAGGTTCTGTTGTGGCACCCCCTTTGTGGAGCTGGATGACTGTTGGTGTATGCCATTCTTTGGGTACATAGCCTGTGGTACTATTGAGTCTGGACAGTGAATGTAGGTGAGGGTGTAGTTCCTTTTGGGACTGGTGTATGACGCAGCCTAGGACACCATCCAGTCCCTTTGATGCTGTGTTCTTAGCTTTGGAGAGGGCTGTCTTTACCTGCAGGTCCATGAAGTCTGGGACTCTGCATTCTTCTGGGATGGACACAGGCCCTTTTGGGGGTGATGGGGGAGTTTTGCACTGAACCTGTCCCCCAGGATGTGGGCAGTGTAAGTTGGTTCAGTGTATTTTTTGCCATTTTTCAGTAGCTGACAGCATATTTGGAAGTTGCCACCTACATGTTTGGTATAGCTAACAAAGGCTTTGTGGTTGTTATTCTTACATTCCTTGGCAATTTGTCTTTAGAAACTGGCCTTGGATTATTTTATGAGCAATCATTGTTTCTTCCTAATAATGATAAGTGATGCCTTTCCTTTTGTGAAGTTTGCTCTATCATGTGTTCATTTCCTACTGCTATTGTCTAGCTTGTTTAGGGGCGATGACCACCAGATTGGTTTCTTATTTTTGGAGGAGTGCATCTTGGTTTTATTTGGGATGTCTCGATCAATGCATCCCTGTAGATGCTCATAGGATGCACTTGTAAATTATTTGGCAGATTGTATGGCATTATCCTATAGCAAGGGGGCTTTGGAGCTTTCCACTTTGGTCTTGGGAAGTGTGCAGTTTGCTTTTGAAACTGGCTTCATAGTGGTTTCATTGACTGGGCAGTGGGATGTGGATGTCCAGTGTGATTACTTTATGGTCTGATATTACCAGTGAGGGGTTTATCTCTGTTGTGGTACACTGGTACCCCATGTTGGTGATGATCAGGTCCAGTATGTTCTCACCTCTAGTGGGCGTGGTGACCAGGTGTTCCAGGGTGTTAGAGTTTTTAAACTCTAGGAAACATTGGGCAAAGGACGTTGTACATGAGTAATTCTCCCACTCAATGTTTGGGTAGTTGTAATCTCCTCATATAATGGTATTTGATAGGACCTTTGTAATTTCCACTGTTCTCAGGACTACTGAGTGAGGTTCCTGAGACAAGGTAGGTGATCTGTAGCAGGCTACAATCTGATAAGCAGCTTTGCCCAATTTTAGTTCTACTTGCATGGTCTCCAAGGCCTCATGCTGTGCCACTAACCTGTAGGTGTGGGTATCCATATGGTAAATGGATACACCCCTTCCTTTGGTATTTCACTCCTGGTTTTGGGTCTGAAGATCAGAGGGAATGTGAGTGTTTTACCTGGAACATGTCCAACAGCTCAGTGTTTGACATAGCTTTCTATGTTAGGCAGAGAACACCTCTGAGTAGGCGATATGCAAGGGAGTACGGCTGGAGCATTTTGAGATGGTTTGTGTATGGCATGTATTTCAGGCTGCTAATGCTCTTTGTGAGGTATTGCTGCAAGCTTTCCAGTTGTTGTAGTTGTCTTGTGAGGTACATAGCAAAAGGGGCGTTGTACTCTATTATGCTTCTAGTGAGTGATGAGTAGAGGGGAACAATGTCCTCTTCTACTCTGCATGAGACACCCTTTGTGATGAGGTGTGCCACATAGGAGGATTTCCTGACTAATATAGGGATGTGATTATCACAGTTGTGTCCACTGTCCACCTGTGACCCAAGGTCTCTTGTCACACTTTTAGTGTTAAGTATACTACCATCTATGTTGTAGTTCATGGCTATATAGTTTTTAACAAAGGGGATGACAATGCATATTTTGGCATTGAGCTTAAGCCCATGGCTTTGACAACAGCCATCTGTCTCAATGAGGCCCTTTTGTAGGATGTACACATCTTTAGCGTTTACAATTATGGCTCCTAGTTTGCAGTCATCTGGAAACTTCAGTAGCCACAGACCTTCCATGTTATAGTTTACTTCAGGGAAGTAGATACTAAACAGGACAAGACCCAGGACTGGACCCTGTGGTACTGCACTCATCACTGGTCCAAAGTCATACATGGAGTCACACAATATAATTCATTATATACTCGTTTTAATTATATACAAGTTTTTAAGATATAGTAATATTCATACAGTTTTTTATACAGCTTTGACAAGAAAGTATGGTTTTATCGCTTTAAATTTTAATTAAATAATGGTTTTAATTAATTGCAGCATAGTATACATACTCTGTTAGGGCAACTCATCAGTGTATTTGATAAAGTCAATGAACAGAGCTGATGAAAACGTTGTACTGGTATTTACTGACGTTTATACAATAAACTGTTGTGGTTGTGGTCTCCCACAGACTGGGTTTTGGTTTCTGTCATACATGGAGTCTGCTACTTTCACAGTGTATGTTCTGTCAGTAAGCCTGTTGGCAGCCCATCTTGTGACATAGCAATTTATACCTCATTTAGTGGGTTTATCTATATTTATAGAGTGTGGGGTGGTGTTGTAAGCCGTGGCAGGATCTATATAGGCTGTGCAAACCACCTTACCCTTGTCTATGGTTCTGGTGACTGCTTCAATGTCATCTATCAGGTTTAGGAGACATGTTGTGCATTTTACAAACCCAACATGGTTGTGGTCCAGAGTTTGGGGATTACAGATGTATTTTTTATAAGTTGTATGATGATACATTCCATGGCCTTAAAGGGCAGGCTCATCAGGCTAATGGGGCGCTAGTTCCTGGGGTCCATGATATCTCCACCATTGTGTAGTGGGATAACCATCACTGTGCACCATTCAGCTGGCACAAAGCCTGAGGTGTGGCTATGACTGAACATGGTACGTTGGTGTGGTGCCTGTTTGTTCTGTGGTTTGTGTAGAACACAGCCTGGGAGTTTATCTGGTCCCATGGCTGCTGTGATACTGGCTTTGGAGAGTGTTTTTTTACCTGTGCAGCTGTGATGACAGTAACTTTGCACTCTTCCATTATAGTGATGTGCTCTTTCATGGGTGAGAGGGAGTAGCGTTAACACTGATCTTATCTGCCAGGATGTTGCCAATATCAGTTGGGTCTGTATATTTAGTGCCATTGAGCTGTAACTCAGAACAGATCTGAGTGTTGACATGACATGAACCTGTCTGTTGTGCAGAGATCTCCTGAGTAGACAGTATGCAACAGAGTACAGATTGGGGTAGATTCAGTCTTGTTGCATGGGGCAACTGTTTGAGGCCAGTAATCCTCTTGTTGAGGTACTACAGTGGTCTTTCCATCTGCTGACGGTGCCTAGTCGGATTCATCGCAAGTGTGTTGTGGTACTCTCTGACGGGTCTGATGACCGATGAGTAAAGGGAACCTCCTTTGACCTACATGCACATACCTTGGCAGGTTGTGTGAACACATAGCATGATTTTCTGAGCACTTTGTGAATGTGTTTCTGGAGGTAGAGATGACTAACCACATTTGTCCATAGATCCCTTATTATCACCTCCATATTTAGCCTAAGTGTGTGAGCATGCCCAGTATGACCTTTCAGTATGTTGTTGCCTGACTTCATTTATTTAAGTGTGTGAGCATGCCCAGTATGACCTTTCAGTGTGATGCTGAATGAAATCCACTACATTTGTTGAAGTGTGTGAGCACGGCCGCTATAGACATTTATACTATATGTGTGTGGAAAATCAAGTTGTATTTTTACAACAGGGCTCACCTTTGTGTCATAAATCAGCAGGGATCATGCTGTGCCTGCAGGGCTTCCATGAGACACTTTGCATAGACTTATCAACATTTCTACATACAGGAGGACAGCTATTCTTTGTACATTTCTACCCAGGGGCACACCTGATTGTTACTGTGTGTGTACATAGGATGAGGGGTTCACCTGACACGTATACACATTTGCTATGCCTGCACTGCATGTAAGGTACTCCATTTCAGTCTGTACTGGGCTTGAGGCATACTACTGTACTACAGATCTTAGCATCCACTGTCACGTATATTAGATTGCGACTTCATAGCCTACCCAACCCACATCACACTGCCTGGCCTGCTGTTCTCTGTCTGCATAGGCCTGTGGGGGGGAGGTTACCCATATGCCTCTGTAGGGACATGCTACAGCATTTTTTTGAGTTTGCATTAGTGTACAATTGTCTTGCTGTGGCTGTGTCAGTGAAATGCTGCCATGGCTTAGTGGTTCAGTACTGTGACTATAGTGCACAGTATCCTGGTTTCGAGTCTTGTCACTGCTTTTTATTTTCATGCTGGGCAGACCAGACTGCTTAAAGAACAGTAAAGCAGATATGAGCATGTTTACCTGACTTTGCTCAACTTTGCCTGACTTTGCCCGACCTTGCCCAACATTGCTCAACGTTGCGCTAGTTAGCGCGGGCAATTTTGTTTACATATACTAAATAGTGGTAAAAGCTGCTTAGCACTGCTTTATATTGCTTAAAACATGGTAATCATGCCTCAGGTGGTGCTGCAGGGCTGCCTATGTCGGATGCACATAGTACACTCCCTATACATGTGTGGAAACAGGTAGTGTCAAGTTAGGCATCCCTTTTATTTTATGTGCGAGTCAGAGAGAGGTATCATTTCCAGGGTTCCTACTGAGCCAGTGTATGTGCTATGCATTGCCTCTTTGCCAAGGCCAAGGCATACTGGGCATGCCTCCTTCTGCCTACTGAGGCAGGCTCAGGTTGTTCCTCCTCCGAGTCACACTGTGCCTGTGCAGGCCTTGGCAATGGTGGGGGGCTGTTTGGCCCTGACCCATGTTGTTCCTGCTGCAGCTGTTTTCTCAGGATCATATTGTGTAGCATGGCACATACTATGACAATTTGAGTACATGTAGTTGGTGAGTACTGCAAGGCTCCACCAGATGTGTCCAGGCACCAGAACCGTGACTTGAGCATCCCAAACACATGCTCGATTACATTTCGTGTTTGTGCGTGTGCCTCATTATGGAGTTCTTGTTCAGGTGTGTGTGCATTTCTGATGGGTGTCATCAGCCATGGCTCCAGTGCATATCCAGCATCCCCCACTAGGTGAACATCAGGGATGTCCCCATTGGCAAATGTCTGGTACAGCTGCATCAGATGCCAGATATGGGAATCGTGGTAACTTCCAGGGCAGCCAGCACACACATTCAGTATTATGCCCTGGGCATTGCACATGACCTGGCAGTCGATGGACTGGAAGCCCTTGCGGTTGATGTAGGCCCTACCCCGCTCACCAGCTGGTGCTTTGATGTGTATGTGCGTACAGTCAATTGCACCCACTACCTAAGGGTATTCTGCTATTTGCTGGAAGAGATGCATATTGGTGGCCAATACCTCACGGGAATTGGGGAAATATACATGATCACCGACATGTGCTGACATGGCATTCAGGAACTAGTGCAGTACCCTGGATGCTGATGCCTGTGAAATCCCCATCATGTCACCAGTTGGTCTCTGGAAGGTACCTGTTGCTAGTATTCTTAAGCCAACACATACCTTGGTTTCCACTGGGATGGGTTCCCCTCTGTTGGTTTTGTGTGTGAGGTGTGGCCTGCACAGCTCAACAATTTGCTGCAGGAGGTCTCTGTCCACTCTTTAGCGCTCCACTATCTCCAGCTCATGTAGCCCCTGATAGGTTACCCTGGGTCTGTACACTCTTCTCCATCTCCTCACTGTGGGTTACTCAGCAGCATTCATAATGGCACCACCCTCAGCATCTTGCACATGTTGCCTTAATAGCAATGGCAGCCCCTAACATTTTTTTGTCTCAGTTAAGCTTTTTAAGTTTTCACTTCTCTTTGTAGACTGCAGTGTTGCAGTGTTTTTGAGAAAAACATGGGGAAATGTTGTTTGTAGAGTTTTAGGTGCTGGGCTGGGCTAGTGTACTGCCTGTGTAATTGGCTGATTCTGATTGAATTCACCTGGCAGCTCTGCTAGTTCTCCTTGGTTAACTTCCTACTACTTCTTTTCCTTCCTTTTTCCTTTCTGTTTCCACAGGGGGCAGTGCTGTGCAAACAAGTGCAAACACGTGCACGTGAGTGCGCACACAGGATTATACAGGCTTAGGTGGGTGCAAATGCGTGCACACAGGCTTACACAGGCTTACACAGGCTTACAGGGGTGCACAGATGCGCACACAGGCTTAGACGGGTTTACAGGTGCACACACGCGTGCACACAGTGTAAGCATCTTTGCAGGAAACTTTAGTGATATCCACGGTGTACACCTTCAATTTCTTGGTTTCAGTTAAGACAACTTTAGACACGCCTCTTCCAGTCCTGAGTAACTCAGACACTCTGCTCCAATAAGCTTACAGTCTTTGATACATACCCCCTCATGATGCCACCTATCTTCTACTCTATTACTCCCCTAATCCTGCACTTACACTCTAGGGACATGATTCACATGGCAGGGAAAATTGGGATTCACTATCCTTATCCTCATTTGCATAGGATTGCCTACTAATGCTTGGTTACATCTCTCAAACTGAGCTTCCCCCCTTAGCAACCACTACTCAGTAGCCATGTTGTCCTCAGCCTGCCATTCACCTGCATGGCAGAGGAATATTTTTAATAAAATGCCTATTTTTGGCTTTTTTCTTTTTATTTTCTGGTTTTTATAGTGCCGCACGTTTGCGCGGCGCTGCGCTTAAACATCGGAGATCGGAAAAAAAAAATATTTTTAATATTTTGCAACAGACTAAAATGCCAATGGCCTTATATTTGGCCATTGGCATGCTTCCTCAACTGGATGCATCCTTTATTTGGAGCTGTCATAGCTCCGTTTTGCTATTTGCAGAACGGTACTCCGTCACCAATGGAGTACATTTCTGCCAATAACTCTACTCTTACTCGGACAGGTTAGTGTTTCCTGGATTGCAAATTTACCTCATTTGCATAGCTTTCAGCAGAAATGAGGTAATTTGCATAACATAACACTGTCCGTGCAAGAGTCGTTTTAGGAGCTCTTATGCACACCCCTGCCGGCTGTTGCTGGATTGTTCGGCAGACATATTGGATGTCTGGAGTCTTACTCTACTCTTAGACTCCGTGCAAGCCTTCGTGAATCCGGCCCACAATCTTTACGAGGAGCACAGCAAAAATATGAACATTCTGTGAAAATATGTCTACTAAACCATATTCAATGCACTATTTAGCAAAAAATTCTTGAGTGATACATGTAACTTTGTGCTCACAACTGCTTGCTGAAAATAGAAGACAGCATTCATGAATTTACTTGCATACAGATTTTTCCACACATAACTAAACTTATATATCATAATACTTTGCACCAGTTCAGATGTGTGAACATATTCTGGGCATTCCATCAACAGGATGAGATGTCCTGTTACCAGCATTTCTTATACACACATTGCTCATCTAAGTATAGATGCAGCAGAGTGATCTACATATTCCATGTATACGCCTGTGAATTGGGGGTCAATTACTACCGCCATACTGTTTTAGCAATGATGTGAATAACTACATCATCTCTAAACAGTATATTTTTCTTTTTCTTAATTAGAAGAATGCGAGATATTAGTTTGTATAGAATTGTTTATGAAACCAATGTACAGTTGCTGTATGTCTTATTTAAATGATTACAGTTAATCACTGTGTAAAATGTACTTAACAAATACATGCTTTTTGATTCATTGAACACAAATACTAGACAGTACTTTTTTTTCAGAAGCATGATTCTGTAAAATAACTTGTGTTCATGTTTACACTTTCAATGGTGCTAGGTTATGATCAGTTACAGTCAACAAATGTAAAATAAAAATAAATAAAAAATAAAATACATTTATTATAAGTCCATTATTTATGTTTCTGTATAAAAGTGTTACATTTTAACAAGTGTACACTTTTTTTGTCCTATACAGTTGATTAACTATAATGTTAATATATGTGCTAGTCTGGGAAGCTAGTGAGATCAAAGTTGCTTACATGCTTAATAAACTAATTGTATAATATTCTAGAAGTTAAAGAAGGGGAAGTGAGGGAGAGAGAAGGCAAGAGGAAAAGACGAAAAAAGAAAAGTGGGAGGAAGGAAGGAAAGGTAATATGAAAATGGGTAAAAAGATTTGGCATTTTGATAAAAAAAAAGTTACATGATCAGTTTTTAGAACAGAGCACACAGCAGGAAAAGATGGAAAAATGGAAAGAGAAATAAAGAAAAAGGAAAAGAAAAAGCTGTGTATAATATAACACAGTATGAAAAATGTGAGGATTTATATTTCAAGGGCTTAGTAATTATTTCCTGCTGATTCATTAACAAGTGTGTACACATCATACAGAAGTGTACATGACTGGCCATCTGTATGCAGTGAATAGCACTGTTTATTGAAGATGTAAGACTGTAAGCAGCCGTACGCATTGTGCAGCACCTACTCATGGCTAGAATGCTGGTTAGTGGCCACCATGAGAACCATCAGGGATGAGTAAATAAGCTTAACCTCAGTAAGCAAGTACACATGAGTATAAACAAACAGCACAATACTAGACAAGGGCAACTTGGAATACCTAAAAAAGTGATTGGAAGCCTAACAGAGAATCAGTCAGTGCTCTGAACAGAATCAGGAACAAGCCTAATCTGAATGAAGGACAAATCCAGAAATAATAATTGACAATCAAGGACACTTTTTACATTATTATACTTAAGTTGAGCTGTTGATAGAATAAGGGATCTTGAACTTTTAGATCTTCTCAGCTATGAAAGAAGTAACATCTCTAATTAGTGTCATGATGTACAGTACTTAATTACAATTCACAACCTTTCTCCAAAGATCACCCATTCTTTCATGAAACTAAGGAGCACACGTAAAATTGGAGCCATACTTTGGGATATTTCTAAAATTCAGGGATAGAGAGGTATGATAACAATGGACAAGAAACCCTCCTGCAGTAGGATACTGCAGTCAGTGCAGATAGTGTAGATGTATGAGATTCAGCAGCATTGTAATATATAGTGAGACATGAAACACAGGTAGTGTAGGTATTCCAAATAAATCAGTTGTGACATGTAAACAGACATGCAGGTAACACAAGTGTACACATTCCCATGCCTTTATATGTATTGAAACAACAATGTTGGGGTAATGGAAATCTGCCATTAATAAAACTGTAAAACAATTCAGAAAAATATAGAGCACCACAGGACATAATTTTCTTACAAGTACTGATACTGAAAACACTAATAACAGTTGTGGCAGCAGCATGCATGCCATATATTTACTCAAATCCCAAATCAGTTATGTTTTGCAATCCACAAGGAATAGAACTGTGACTTTGAACAGCATATTACTTGATGACTATGCTGCAATGCATTGGTATGAATGTGGAAAAACAACAGATGAGATATAAATATGTAAGAGATGTGGGAAGTGTTATGAGAAATACAAAATATACTAAGATGGAAATTCTGGAAGATGCAGGTCATTTAGAGGTAGTCCATTAACATCAAGGTTGTTTGTATAAGAATGTCAGTGCATGCCTATGGACATTAGAGTTTTGTGTGAAAGGAAGCCCATATGGATGAGACTTTATGATTGAAAGGAAGCCCGCACATGACAGTTAGCACTCAGAAGTAATCACAACAGACCTCTAGCATGCAGTCCTAACACATTGTTTTTATTCTCCACAGCTCGGCCACTACCAAGGTTGTGTGGCTATAGGCAGAGCCATGCCCCTAGAGGCAAATTCACATTTTTCCACAAAACAGGTATCAACTATAACTACTTCACACCATGTGATAACAAACAAATGGTAAGAGATTTCTAAAATAAGCCAAATAACCAAGCAAACTGAGAAGTAATGCTCTGGGAGACAAGACAGATCAAATACAACAGCATAGTTAAAGCAGCAGACAGTTTTTAATAAATCCATTTGAATGCTTTCTTCTCAAATAACGAAGGGACTTCATCAGAATCTAAGCCAAAGAATATATCACTTGCTTGTATACTAGTACCACATGTGATCAGTTAGACATTTAAAGCTATCTTGTCCTTTAATATAAAATAAGACACATGAGTAAAAAATATACAAAATATACAGTGTAATCAACAAATGTCAAATAGTTATCAACACTTTAAAAGTAATAATTTACAATTTTTCTGAAGTTTCAGCACCGATTGAATGGATAAAAGTTCATTTAAACACAGTGAGGAATTTGTATTAAGCCTCAGCTGCCAAAATAATTCCTTATACTGAAGTTCTGTTTCTCAAACTCCCCCATGCAGGTTTGTATTACCTTTCTCTAAAATGGCAAATTTGAATTCACTATGTCCACCACTCAATTGCATATTATTAAACAGAGCATTATTACTGTTCATACTCTTTACATTATTGTATTGTTCAGAAATTCTCTTCACAAGTGGCCTCTCAGTCTTACCCATAACTAGGGCAGGCTGAACACTTGGCCACATACACTGCAACTGCAGTTGAACGATTGCCTTTCTGAAGCAACAAGGCAGAATTAAACATATTGTTAAGTAGATTACTTCCTGTGTTTCCTGCTAACCATTGCAGAGTGGACTTCATCAGAGCATATTTTCTAGTTAAACGATAATTGTTTTATACTTGAAAGAGCCAATCCCATTTGATCCAGTTTCCATATCAATATTAATTATAATTAAAAATATACATCAAACAAACTGTTAAAACACATTCAAGTACAAAGTTAAATAAATAATGGATATTCAACCTTATTCTTTAAAATATGTTCAGAAACAATGTCATTAAACAAAATACTTTAAATATGAAAATATATAATCTAAAAATATGATAAATATTTGAATATGCAAAGAGAAACAGTGAATGTATACCTAACATCACACATATACCACCCAACAGAGAAGGTTCCACGTATAGTACTTTATAAATGAATACATTTATGAACAAAATTAATTTAAATTTGTATGTATTAAAAGTTGATGTTCTCTTAAATATTATGTGATCTCATATTTTAATAAACTCTTCAATGAGAGACTGTCATTAAGACCTGGTTGGTTGCAAGCACTTAGCCTAATTTGCCAAACCAGTTCTTTATGTTCTAGTTGGTTTTCAATATCCCCACCTAGTCTGCTCCTTATTTATAGACTTGTCTAAAGTCTTCAACATAGTTTGTCACAGCAAACTTATACTTCATATGTCCTGACTAAATCTATCTCAGCTCACCCTTTTATGGTTTTAAAGCGACCTGCCTAATAAGGATCTCTATTAGAAGACCGAAAGTTTAAAATTGTGAATGCTCTAAAAACAGTGAAAATGCTGGACTTCAAATTGCTTTTTTTGAGATTGCAGTAGAGTGAAGATTGGAATATTTGCCCTTTCCTCACTGTCGTGCAATCTTGGAGTTGAAATATATATTTAGTGGGGGGTGTGGGGTGGTAATGATTTTGAGGTCTGGCATTTTTGCTCTTTAGAGCGTTCGCGATTTTAAACTTTCAGTCTTCTAATATAGACCCGCCTAATAGATATCAGTTGTTAAAAAGGCTCTACACCCTCTTCCCATACTTCCCTGTCACCACAGTTGTACCACAAGTATCTATCCTTGGTCCCCTCCTATTTAACATTCTCACCAGCACCCTCTACAAATCCACAACAGGCTACCCTAATACAATATACAGATGAGTCCACACTCATAAGCACATCTGACAACCTGACACACCTTCAAAAAATCACTCAGAAACCTTAACAGCCTCTGAAACATGGCTTTGTAACTCAAAATTCATGCTCAGCCTATAAAAAATCTACTTCCTTTCCCCCAAAATCCTTCTCTCATGACATAAAAATAAATAAATAGAATCCTCTCTCTTAATAATATATCTACTGCAGTCACTTCTTATAGCAAATTACTAGGGATGATAATGGATGATATCTGAAAGTTGACACACATATATAAAATTGCATTTAAAAAAAACTCACCAAAAATTAGAGACGCTTTACAAAGCCAAAAACTTTCTCACCAATGCAACTGAAAGAAACTATACTTCTGACTACTTAGCTCCTACCCTCACTAATTTATGGAACTCCCATCCTTACTAATCTCCAGGCATCACAAAAATCAAAAATTTAACAATGCTATAATAAAGTGGCTAAATTTCAAGAAAATACCCTTTTCAGAACCCGATACTGTGTACCAATAAAAAGCATAAACCTGGTTAGAGCTACCACATCAACTAACACATACACAGCTTCTTACTACCTATAAAATTATCCAGCATCAATCTGTCTATATAGACTTGAATATCATTCTGTATAACTACGTTCCCAATTGGTCAATACATCCCTATAACCAATAACTCCTCTATGTCCACAGACCTATCAAATCTGCTGGGCATAAGGCCTGGAACTCGTTAACTCTATGCATAAGGTCAGTATCCTTCCTCCATTCTTTTAAACCCATTCTGAAAGACTTCCTAGCTGAAATGGGGTACATATCATACCATATCATATCGTTAAACATTTAATTTATTGAACACCTAATCATCAAATCCAATCACCAAACTACCTAGTCACAGAATGACATAATCTTTGAACTGGAAATCATCAAAAGATTTTATTTGGCCATCCTGAAAAAAAAACATGCGATTGACACGCCGACTGGTCATAATTTACCCATTACCTCACTGTAGTACGATTTCAGTGGGGGGTGCAGAGGGGCACAGCCCACCTGCAAAAACATAAAAGAAGTTTACCTTTCTTGGTGTTGGCCAACTAAAACATTTTGATGATTTCCAATTCGATAAATAGGACTTTTGGTGAATAGGTAGTTTGGCAATTAGGGTTCGACAATTAGGTGTTCGATAAATTAAACATTCAACGATATCATATAGATCCCCAAAGTCTGGATCTGTTCTTGCTCAACCCCAGGATAGACTATATTCCTAAATGTGAAGAAGTACCAGGTCTTACATTACACCACATTACTCTCTCTTTTCACTCACTTCTTTACTTTTAGTCAGTTTCTCTCCCCTGAATCTCTTTCTGAATATGCCATAACCCTGTTTTTTTCCTCTTACTTCATACTGAAATTTTTATTTGTAATATACTAACTTACCTTAAATTGTTCTATAAACTAAGTAAAATTTCTTTAAATATTAAATCATTGTCATGTAAGTTGTATCTATTCTTAGTCAATGTTTTCACAGTTCTCTTGAGCCTCCTGTGAAAATGTGCACCCTACCCAGCTGGACTCTCCTCGTAATCAGATGTCAATAAATAACACATGAGACAAAACATACTTAAAGGGATGACCTCATCACTGTATGGCAAGGCAAGTGTTCACCTTAAATGGGTTAAATAGTTGTGGGAGTTCTTTCCATGAGTAAATGTTTCCACTGAGTGGAAGTGTACACAACAGAGCTGTTGGACATGCCAGTGCTACCTAGCACAATAGTCACACTCACACTAGTCAGTCATTACCAGATTTGAAGTCCTGCCTATCTATGTCTACAATATAGAAAACTGTGCATTATTTACTCATGGCACAGTATAAGTCTTTCTACAAGTGTGAGGAAGAACACATTTTAAGGGATAACCTCATCATTTTGTGGTGAGGCAAATGATGGCCTTAAATAGTTTTGAGAACCCTCTCCCTGTGTAAATGTTTCCAATGAGCGAAGTTTAGACACTAGCACTGTTGGGTATGCCAGTCCTCCCTGTCACTAGAGGAATATACCCACATATTAGTTAGTCATTACTGGAATCATCCCCCTGCTTATCTAAGTCCACAATCTAGAGAGAATTGCATTATCTACAAATGCCCCACAAAAAACCTTGTTATAAGTATCGGACAGCAAATCATTGTATTGTACATTACATATGCTGGAGCGAAAGGGCAATGTGATTTTACAAAAAATCAAATAAATATGTGTTGATAACAAATCACTGCATATTATTTTATGTGAGTGATATGTATGTCTGTAACATCAAAGTGAAATGACCATTTATATTGTGGTTGATACTGACAATTGCCAAACACTGGAGTGGCACCCCTGCATTCCAGACTGCTCATCCCAAGGTCATTGTATGATAATCTTGATGTAGGGTGTGGATCATTCTGTAGACTATGTGACTGGTGCATGTTGTGCAAAAGTAACTACAAGCCATGAGTCATATATAGAAGATTACAGTCATAAATACCTAATTTCCTTAAAATAGTTTACTGAGATGCAGTGTTGGCAACGTCATTTGCAGGACCAATGATAAAGTATTAGTGTATGCATAATTATGTTTTAAGGTTTTGAATTTAGAATGTGAAATACTAGCGTTCCTTGGTGCTCCGTGCCAAGTGTTTTGCAAATAAGGAATACAGGCATATACACATTCTTGATTCCAAGCCATTTCTGAACTTGTGTATGATATAGTATTTATTTATTTAACATTTGTTTACTGGGAAAGTACAACTTGGAAGAAGTTAATTTAAATGGAGGCTCAGGGAGAAATGCTGCACATGCATGTCTTTGTAACATGGGAGGAAACCAGAGCACCCAGAGGAAACCCACATGAATGCAAGGAGGACATGTAGACTCCACACAGAAGGCACCCCAGCTGAAAATTGAACGAGAGAACCTCTTGCTGTGAAGCAACAATGCAACTGTTGCACCACTGCACCATCTGCTGCACCAATATGCTGTGTATACCGTGTCATCATTTAAACATCTGCAATGATCATTACAGTACAGTGTTCATAATATGGATAATGCAGGAGCATAACTCTCCACTAAAATTGTCAGTGGTGTAAAAGGCAACACACTGACCTTTGGTGCACAAAGCTGTGGTTTCTATTACTGCATCAGGTAGATCAATAACTGACACTGCAGTGTATGAGGTGATGTCCTCTGACTATGTTGTCCTTCAAATGAGACATTATATCGAGGCCCCATCTGCTTGAGCTGGTGTTAGCTCAGATGGCTTTAAAAGATCCCATTACATCTATCTGAAAGAGGAAGGATCTTTTAATTAACACAACATCAGGAAAACATTATTTACATATTTAGAAAATATACAAATTAACAGGCATAGATCTACACATTCCTTTATACCAGCATCATTATTATTTTTCCATAACTGACTCTCACTCCTTTTTCCAAAACCATAATCTATTTTTTGCAATCAGCCAAACTCCATTTCCCATTTAACAAAATATAATTCCATCTTCCATTCCAAATAACTCATATTACATAAAATAAATTCTTATCTACCCTTACCACATATTATTTTGTTGTTGTTGTTGTTTGTCTTTTCGGCTTTTCTCGGTTAGGGGTCACCACAGCGGAACTCCAGTCCACTAATGATTGGCAGTCAATTTTTATGGTGCTGAGTTGCCAGCCCAATGCCCAACCTTCAGCGAAGGCAAGGCCATTCACGCATGTCTTTCGGAGGCCAATCGACAATGGGGAGGACATGCAGACTCCACACAGAAGGCACTCCAGCCGAGAATCAATCAGGAGAACCTCTTGCTGTGAGGTAACAACGCTACCGCTGTACCACCGCAGATATCCCACATAATATTAATACATAATCATATTCACATCTATATTTACATAAGATAAAATATGATTCCTTTATTCTCACTGCACAAGTACAATGAAATTTGTAGCAATCCTCCTAAGGTACATTTACATATAATGAACATGAATAAATAAGAGAATACCATGCAATACAATACCAAGCAATACAATATAATGCAATACAATGCAGTAAACATCTAAGTTATTGCACTTGGCTATAATTGCACATGAAAGGAATAAAGTAAGGTGTATGGAAATGTAAATATATACCATATAGTGCAAATGGCTATTATCTGCACTCAGTGTGAGTATTTAGCATTGTGCAGTTCATGTATGGCTCTGGGATAGAAAATGTTCTTAAGTCTGTTTTTCTGAGATGGAATGGACCTGAAGCATCTGCCAAAATGCTGTAGCTCAAACAGGTGATGTCCAGGTTGGAAGGGTCTTTCAAGATGCTGGTTGACCTGCTGAGACAGCAAGAGCTGAAGAGTTCCTCCAAAGAGGACAGTGAGCAGCCAATGATTTTTTGGACAGAGTTAATAATCCTTTGAAGGGCCATCCTATCTGCCAGTGATCTGCTGGCATACTATGTAGAAATGCAGCATGTCAGCACACTTTCAATAAAACAGCCGTAAAAAGACACCAGTAGCTTTTTCTGCAGATTATTTTTCCCTGAGGCTCCTCAGAAAGTTGAGTCTCTTCTATGCCTTCTTGACTACCTCTGTGGTATTTATGGACCAAAATAGATTTTCTGCCACACATACACCTAGAAACTTGAAGGCAGGAACCATTTCTACACAGGCTCCATTAATGCATAATGGGTTGTGATCTGCATTGTGCCTGGTACAGTTCAGGGCAAGGTTGTTCTCGGTATGCCATGCAGGCAGCCTTTGAACTTCCTCTCTGTATGCTGTCTTGTCTCCTCCTGAAATACGTCCAACCACTGTGGTGTCATCCGCAAACTTAATGATGGTATTAGTAGAATGAAAGAGGACACAGTCATGGGTGCAAAGGTTATACAGAAGGGGTCTCAGCACACAGCCATGTGGAACACCAGTGTTTAGCTTGAGAGTGGAGGAGAGGTATGGGTCTAGTCTAACCATCTGATGATGGTTTGTCAAAAAGTCTTTAATCCAATGGCAGATAAGTTTTGAAAGTCCTATGCCAGTGAGTTTTGTGACCAGTTTATCTGGGATAACTGGTTTAAAAGCTGAGCTAGCATCTACAAAGAGCACCCTCACATAGCTGCCCTGCTGCTCAAGATGACAAAGTGCAGTGTGAAAGGCAGTGGAGATAGCATCTTCCGTAGACCTATTTGCTCTGTAAGCATATTGGTGTGTATTCAAGATAACTGGGAGACTTTCCTTGATGTGTCACAGAACCAGTTGTTCAAAGCACTTCATGATTACTGGAGTAAGTGCCATATTGTTAACATCATTAATATTATATAAAAAAATGAACACAACTTTTTCCATAGTTTTACCACTCTTACATTTCAAAAAAAGTGCTTTGTTGTCTCCTTATCCCCACAAAATAAACATACTATTTCAACTTTCTTTTTGTATTGCTTATTTCCCTTTGCTGATAACTTATTTACTACCAGTCTCCATGGGAAATGGAGAAACTCTACAATCTTCATGAGGGAAAAGGAGAGGAAGTGATTGGTTTAAATAATTTTATATTATTTATTAGATAATGTGATTGGCTTATTTACACAAGTGAGGGAGTATATAAATGGTAAACTAGGATTCAAGGTCATCTGATGAAGTCTTTATGAGGAGAGACGAAAACACTGGTCCCACAAGTGCGTTTATGTGTTTATGTAGTGAGTAAAGTCTGTGGATTGTGCATTAACATTTTTTCAAGTCACCTCGTATTTTTCATTTTCTGAGGGACCTGCATTGTGGATACCATGCTAAAATTGCTATACTTCTAATGTTATTTTTCATACTATTAACATTCACAGAAAGAATCCTTAAATTATTCTTGCCTCTGTTCCTTAGTTTAGGAGATGATGCCCTATACTAATCATTTATAAGAAAGGCTTCATCCATTCCCTTTCTTTTCTCTTTTATATTAATAGCTTTACATTTTCTTTTTTTTTGTCTTTGTCTGTTCTACCAATAGAAGTCTTTCATCCTTTTACCATTTCTATTATATGTCTTCTTTATCACTAACTGCTGATTTGGTTTCATATACCTTTCCTTTATTATTTTTTTACCATCTCCATTTTTCTACAGTTTCAGCTATTTCTATCTCCTCTTCAGTCCTCTCTTTATCTTTATCTTTGCCCTGGTTTGTAACAGTGCATCTTTTTTGCTTTACAATCCATGCATAAATGCCCCCAATTTTTACATTTATAATATTTCAGCTCACAGTTTTGTTCTGTGCCCCATTGTATCACATATATAACATTTCTTCTTGTCACAATTATTAATTAAATGTCTCTGTTCAACAAAAATTACACATATTTGGCTGCCTCCCATATTTCACAATACCTTTATTACCTGCAACATTTATGACACTTGGAATATGTGCAATTTTATCCATTTCTATTTTGAGAATAATATCATGGTCCCATGAACCCCCCCCCCCCATTATCATAAACATTTGATATTTCTATTATTTCTTTACATGTATTTTTAAATGTTCTTTTAAAGTTTCTCTACTTCCATTTGGAATTGTATGTGCACTTTATTTTTAGTCTCTTGAAAACATGCCCTTATCATATATTTATCCCAAGGATTGTCATTCTATTTTTTTTCATAATCACACAAAAATCTTTCCATGGCTTTCTCAGTCTCAAAAAATGTCACAAAATATCTGTTTGTTAATTAGAATAAATGTTTTTACCTCTTGAACCTTTGTTCCCAATGACAAAATAACATTGTCCCATACCTTGTATCTATTCAGTTCCTTTTCCTTTCTACTCTTATCCTTACTAAAAACTTTCTTTTTGTGCTGTCATCTCCTACATTCCTCTCTCTCCCTCCTTCTGATGTAACTCCTGCTGCTGCCTCTGCATACGTCCTCTTTCCACTGTTTTTCTCTGCTGTCTCATTTCAATCCCCTTCATTTATATTCTTGATTATGTCAGCACAGGAAATATCATTCTCTGGCTCTGATTTATTAAGTCCTGTAATAAATCATCCTGCAACCTTCCTGACTAGAGAGTTGTAACCACACACTCCTCTACAGCTACTTCATCAGTTTGCTCAAACAGCCCCTTCTGAATCACATTATTTGAAAACTCCATAGCACAACATACTATCTCTGAGCTGGTAGTCATCTCCACTCTCTGCTTCTGTTTCAATTCATGCACTGTCATCCCAGCTGCCTCCACTTTAGGAAGAGGAAGTTTGCATGTAGTCACGTTCCAACAACAATGCAAATATGGATTGCAAGTAGAGAAAGTTCCCCAATGCCCTGCGCAAAGTTCCCCTAGTAGTATTAATACCATCTTGGGTCTACCTTGAGAAGAGATCACAACCATAGTGGGCCTAACCTTAGTAATAAAGAATAAATAAATAAAAATATGCAGATAAACACTGTCCGTATATTTGTGGCTTTCCAGATGTTTAACTCATAGCATCATACCTGTCAACCTGTTAGTGCAAGAAATCTCGAAAAATCCAGAAAGAATGGGGGACAAAGGCCCACAAATAGGGACAGAATTTAAATATTGTTCCTATAAACTTAGAAATTGCTAGAATAAAATATTTTGCATTATTACATATTTTCTGAAGGATATAAAGTCTGAAACATGAATGTGTGTCTTTATTTAGTATTATTTAGTTACTTCAATATTTAATAATTTACCAGAAAACCACAAATTTTATGAGAAACAGGCCAAAAATATGAGGCAAAAATCTGGACATTCTGCAAAAATCTGTACAGTTGAGAAGTATACATAGAATTAGTGTTCCTCATACAATCAGTTTAGTTCTAGCAAATCAGAGAGGAATGAAGTCAGTACATACTGACATTTTTATGTCTGTCTCACTTTTATTCTTCAGAAAATACATACCAATGCTATAACTTTTATCATGGCAACTTCCTATGACCATAGAGGAAATAATTGTATTTTGTCTCTACTTTCTGAGTATTTTTCCACCCATTAACTATGACTGTGTTCAGATCTCTTGTGCTTGTTAATTAAAAAAAGTATGAGTAGGTGTAGGATAGTGGTATACTACATAAAGCAATGGGATGCAGGTGGTGGAATAATATAGCTATGCAGTGCTTCTTTTGTTATTAGAGAAAAAAAAACATTAAATAATGTCTGCTGTAACACTTGGAATCAGCACCCTGGGAATGTACCTAAGAATTCCCTAGGCCAGAGAATTATCTGATCACACTACACAGTAACTGACAATTCAGACACTCAAACTCACATATTTGAAGGGGCAAAGAAAACAATATGAAGCAAGGGAGTATGTGGGCATCAGACCTCATGACACAAAGGAGAACAATAGAAATAATCCACATGGTATACACTACAGCACCCCTGTAACACATCTTAGGATAACTGTCTCTGTCTTCTCAGAGTGCTATCAGTCTTAATTTGGTCAAAGGTAAAATCTTCAAATTGAGCCCAGATTAATAGCTGCCATTTACCATGCCAAGCATCACACAAATGCTGAGGTCAAAAATAGAAAGTTTGTGTTATGGTCCATTTCTGGTCATAGTTGTGGTGTGACTATTTTTTGACCAGATTAAACATGTGAAAAGGCTTTGAAAAGAAAATGGTGAAAATGCAGGGGGCAAGCAGAGGGTAGACCATGGGATGAAGAATAAGAAAATGTACAGGATGGTGTAGGGAAACCATCTTAGCTTTGCAAGTCTTCATAAGTTAGCTGTGAATTTGTACAAATAATTTGAGGAATATAGTCACCACATCAGGAGTGCGTGGCAACAACTTAATAATGTTGTCTTGTCAATTGGAACAAATGAGTTGTGCCATACGTACAGTGAGAAGGGGACCTCCTACCTCCAATCACATCCACTTGTGAGAGATGCAAGTACATAGCCAAACTTGAGGCTTGCTTTCTCAATCCAAGACTGGGTCAGCCAGTCAGGAGGAGATGGTCAACACACACATCACATCACAGACAATACATAGCCCCCTGTTAGCATACCACCACTGTAACATAGGAACACAATACGCATGACCACTTTTTCAGAGGCTCTCTCAAAAAAAATCTGTCCAAACAACAGAGACCTCCGAGGCATGAATGCAAGCAACCATCCCATCCAAGCATAAACCACATGACACATAGTCCTCACAACCAGTGTGCCACTCAAGCTAAGCCCCTAAAGCAGAACAATGTACCAAACACATTAGTCATAGGTGATTCAATTTTAAGACATACTGATGTCCCCCTCACTAGGCTGAATAAGGAAAAAGTCATGGTCAGCGGCCTGTCGAGTGCCAGGATTCCCCACATAATGGATGCACTTGGGTCTCTACACAGCAAGTACAAATATTACTCCGTCATTGTACATGTTGCTGTGAATGGCCTAAGATGTACCTCGCTGGACTACATGAAAAGAGACATGGAAGAGCTCTCTGATTTTGTAGCCCAGGCAGGTATGACGCTAGCCTTGAGTAGCATCCTACCATCACCAAGAATGATACCACAGTACAAGCAGAAAATGATTGACTTCAACAACTGGCTAAGTTTCTGGTGTCATTCAAAGAGGATCCAGTATCTGTCTGCTTGGGATGACATGATAGATAGACCTCAATGCTTTGCCAGAGTCTGCCTGCATCTGTCACCCCTGGGATTCCGGATACTAGCCAAAGCCCTTGCCACCCCTATAGTGCCTTTTTTAGGCAATGCCCTGAAGACAAATTTACCACCATAACATCTGCTAGTAAATGCATCCTAAGGGTTATGCTACTCAATGCTAGAAGTCTAAACCTCAAAATGCACTCACTTGAGTCACTCCTCAAATTGAAGAACATCGATATCTGTGCAGTAACAGAGACCTGGTTCAAAACTCTTGGGAGAACACCTGCACTACCAGGTTACAATGCATATCACATGTTTTGGCCCCATATCTGAACCATAGCCCTAAGGGATGTGATGACTGAACCCCCAAAGGTGGAGGTGTATCCATCTTCATAAAAAATACACACACCTCCAGACCTGTTGCCCAACATATCACATCAGAAATACTTCAGGTACAGTTATCACTGGACAAAACTTCATGTTGTAATGTGCAACAGAGCCTTTGCAATGTCCCAGGACTCCCACACTGCATTTCTGGACACTCTGGAAAACATCAAGGTCCAGCCTAATACCTTTATTCTAGGAGACATTAACTATCCCTCCATTAGTTGGAACAACTACTCCTGCTCCAACTCTTTTGCCCAACATTTCCTGGAATTCATCAACTCCAATGCCTTGGACCAACTCATCCTCACCCCCACTGCGGGAAACATTCTTGACCTGGTCATTACAAACATGGGGGACCGCTGCTCTACTCCTTGGATAACCCCCTCCCTGGTCAGATCCGACCACAAATTAATCACCATTGATATCCAAATCTTATGTTTTGATAAGTTTAATATCTTTTATCTTTTTATAGTTATATAACAATAAATAGATGTACTAGTATATCTAATAATAGTAAAAAAGAGAACTAATGTTTTCACAACAAGTTTCTTTAGGAACGTAAGAAAATTGTGTGTGTGGTGGTACTATAATGTAAAATACCTAAAGTGTATGTAGTTTCCCACATAACACATATACTTGATAAAGTTTTTAGTAGTTTGAGTTGTTTATAATAAATTAGACATACCTAGTGTCATAGATGTCATGATCAAATAGTTTCAATAAGTTTATAATAACATTAGTTAAAACTAGCTAATCCACAAAATTAATCACAAAAACAAGTACCATAAACATTTTTTATTTGCAATTTACTCACACGTTTAATTGTGATTGTATTGACTATCTTGACATCCACCTAAGTAAAAACTACAACTTAAATATGTTTACTGCAAACATCTTTAGAAAATCTACATATTCTAATACTTGTACATCTATTTATTGTTATATAACTATAAAAAGATAAAAGATATTAAACATAAATATTCATACACATTATTACTTTTCTCAACTATTTTTCATAAACTGTGTTCAATTATCAACATGTTTTATGTAATTTAGAATAATTTTGGGGTCTCTGATGCTTCCACCTTATATACAACGACATATGTAGGCTTAAAACCATGAATTAATAGTAAAATACAACTAGGGTTAAAAATTGTTGAAATTTTAATAGTATTGTATGCTTATTTAATGGTTGCAACATGTAATACATTACACAAGATTATTATTTTTTATATTTTTTATACCAACAAGTTGACTTGACTCATGTACTTGTGTTGTTTGCATGTTCATAAGGATGTGATGCTTGCTACCACTAATGGTCATTGTGCCTTTAAATAGTTTTTAAAAAATTTTTAAAATTTATTCTATTTTAATTGTACTAATTGAATTATTGCTTATGACGTAAATGGATGTTAGCCTTTATAATGTTCATGCTGCCAGTGGTTTTTGTTTTCTGAAGAAGTCAGGTTACTGTGCTGATGAAAAGCGTTTAAATAATTTCTTTGACTGCCTTGGGTCGTTCGCGGCTTGTTTTTGTTTTCTACGTCTGGTTTCGTATCTTGCTTCACAATTAAATCATAATTAGTAGAACTGTACTACAACTAATACTACTACTGTTACTACAACTATGGTTAGGAGGCCAGAAAATAATAATAACATCCCATATAAGCATACTCTAGGATGAAAACAGGCATTGGAGTAAATAAACATTAGCTTTCTACTCTGTACATCAGACATAGGTAACCAAGCCACACAGAAATATAAAAAGGGCATGGCACAGTTATCATCACTTACATGGAGGTTACAGAAGGGCAAGCCTGATATGTGTGTGTGTGTGTGTGTGTGTGTGTGTGTGTGTGTGTGTGTGTGTGTGTGTGTGTGTGTGCACGTCTATCTGTTTGTTTGTTTGGGTGTGTATGCACTGTCTGGGCCAGTAACTCCAGATGAAAGGAAGTCAGTTTTATGAAAGAATACATAAGTGTGTTTGTGTGAGGTAGCATGGGCAATGTGGGTTGAACTGTATGTGTGTCTGTAGGAACACAGCCAAAACATTTGTGCTAGCACTACTCCCTGGCATCTAGGATAGGTGCGAGCTGTGCATGGTAGAGGATTTACTTCATTACCACCCCAAACCATATGAACTACCTCTGCCAGGAGTTGAACTGCTAGTTCCATGACTCTGGCTAGAAGTTGGGATGCTGCCTGAATGTGAATGATATCTGCAGGAAGAGCACTTGTCATGACTATGTCCACATCTGGGTGTGCACAGCTCAACCACTGAAGGAGCAGAGGAAGTATTTCTACTACAGGATTGTGATATGGCATGACCACAGCCACATAGGCTAACATCTGTTGATGTACTGGCTTTTCAGCCACATGGATGCTGACCCTCCCCCAGCAGATTTTCCATAACAGAAACTGCACAATCCATTGTGTCATTCATTCAATCAAAGGAGTCACGCACATAGTTCATGTAGCTCCAAACATCAGAATGCATAACATACAGACTATCTTCTGAGGGCTTGGTGGAAATTGCCTGTGCCCCCATGATGGCCTTACATGTATATTGGCACCTACTGACATACCAATGTCGAGGAAGTGTAGTAAGCTATTCCTTACATTCTTGGATTTAAGTACATTATATATAAATCCAAGAATGCAAGGAGCAGCCACCAAAGAACCACATCATAGTACACTAAACAATGATAAAGAGTAAAAAACAGTGCAGTCACCATATGGATTCCATTCACTTGATTGAAAACTCACTTCACTGAAAATGAAATTACTAGGATCACTTCACTGAAAGTTCACTTCACTGAAAACTCACTTGACTGAAACTCATTTCGCTGAAAGTTATATGTGGCCTTTTCCCCATTGTAGTGCGATCCTGGAGTTAGTATATATAGTAAGGGTGTGTGTGGGGGGTATAGTGTACAATGCTTAAAATATGTGGGGGCTATGCCACCCACACCCCCCAATATGGGGGGCTGCACCCCCCCTTACTATATATACTAACTCCAGGATCGCACTACATATATACTTATATTTATATTTACCTTTCTGTCTCTCTGTGAATGGCATACTTGGAGTATCAGTGACAGACACCCTTTGGCTGTCTTCCACCTCTGCTCCCACGTCTCTCATGGTACTGGACAATTCCTCTGACATGCCTGGATCCCTTACTATTGATAACAACTCCTCCAACTCAGTGACTGGTGGTTCAATAGTAGGCCCAACCCCCAGTAGCTTTCCATTTCAGTGCAACAGCCCTGGATCTAGTAATCAGATTTTTTGTCATGTGATTGGCCCTATATCTGTTACGCTTGTAGTTATGGCCGTGGCCAACCACAGAATTCATAACATTGACTACCTGTTGTTTGACATGGTCACAGGAAGGACTATCAGCTAACTGTTTCTTTAAGATGCATGAGCCATGAAGATGGAGCACATGGATTATTAACTCATTCTGACAATGGAGATATATGTGGAATAGCTGGTATAGATTCCATATATCCCTGCAGTGAATTAAAAAAAATGTTATCAGACAAACAACAGGGGTTCTATGGTTACAAGCTGATCTACTCTATGCAGGAACAAATAATTATGACAGCATTTTCATTAAAAATGTTAATAATGCAGATATCTGAATATGTACATCTAACTAATACCTGTAAAATTCCCCAACCCCCATGCCAATAACACAACTTCATAAAGGGAAATATGTTGCTTATGTCCAGGATATAGAACAGTATTAGCAATGAACTTATTCTTAAATGTCACCTTAACTGAAATAAGCTTGTCAAATCAGACATGTGTCAACATCCTCAGGAAATGTTTCTAGAAAATAATTTGTGAATGTAGTATGTCAATGATCATTGTAATTGCAACTTTTAATGTTTTGGTACAAAAGGAACACTGAAACATGTAAACAGCACTCATTTCTAAAATAAAAAACAAGAACTCATACAACCCATCCCCCACTAACCACAATGGTAATAACACTACTTCATAATGGAATATATAATGGAATATAATAAGGGAATATAAGTACATCAGGCATGTAGAACTCCATTAGCATTGAGCAGTTTCACAGATCTCACTTTAACATAAATAAGTTTCTCAACTTGGAAATGTACAAATTTCATTTTAACACAAATAAGCTTCTCAACTTAGAAATGTGTTAATATCCTCAGAGAAATCCTTCCAGATACCCATGAAATAGAAGTATAGGATTATTGCAATAGCAGGTGCTATATCTTCATTACAAACACAACAGTACAAAGTGCAGTCATCACTTCTTTTCCTAAGAAAAACATACAAAAATCATACTGTGAGCAGTACTTTTACAGAACATAACATACCTTGACAGAAATTGTCAGACAGTTCTCCCAAAACAACATAAATCCAGCAATTCTAAACAGTCAAACAGCAGTATTTTGGAAATACAGCACTTAGGGAATCCAAGCAGTCTTCCCTAATGTGATGGAAGTTCTTTAGCCCAAACTCTGTTTATATCATGTGCATTAACCTCTTTGGGCAAATGTAATATTCAAACCAATTGTCATTATCATTCCTAAGTCACTCAATTTGTTCGAGGTGCTGAGTAGGTATAAATAGTACAAGGATGTATACAAAGGTGTGCACATGCCTTAGCAGTACAAGAATATGTACTCCAAACAGTGGCTAGCTTATGCCTTACAGTTGTGACTCATATACACTACTACACATCTAATTAAGTCAACACTCCTGCTCTCTGGTAGAACATTCACAAAGACTGTGTCAGAGAGAATAGGCTTACAGCAAAGTTTTTTTGTTACATTTGCTGTCTTAGGAGATAACCTTTATACTACCTTTAATAAAATATTGTTAAAAGATAATTGTGCCTTTGAGTAAAACGTATCTGTAAGTCATATCAGGTATATACAACTTAAACACGCAGAAAGAAAAAAAAATCAAACTCAATACAAAATGTAACACAATCATGTTAAAAAGCAGCAAAAGTAAGTATACTCAAAAGAAATAGAAGAGCACTGTTGTCTTTAATACTTGTGTTTGTAATGTGACATGCTTCACTACCATAATTTCTGCAAGTATCACATTCAGCAAGACTTCTGTTGTGAAAGGACAAAGGACAAGTGAAAACATGGGTATACTGCTCCCTAAATGTAAAATGTTAGAAGTACAAAGCTGAGTATGTGTGCTCTACTTTCTCTGCCTCATAACATCAGTGTTAATGTGACAAACAATGTTAATCTTGTCAATTTTTCATGTTTTTTCCAGGATCTCATGGTATAAATATAGAGTTGGTGATGTCGGTGTGAAAGTAGGGATCATTGACATCAACATTTTAATGATACAAGTCCACATAGTTGATAAATCATCACAATGATACATTTTTTTTCTTTTTTTTTTTTTTGGCTTCATACTTTGCCTAATGCTTGACATTGTGCATCAATGACTGTTGACTGTGACTACCAGTGAACCACAGATCACTTCCCAAGGCAAAAACTCATATGCACAGACTTAGCAGTCACTAGCACAAATGAGATTGGTGCCAGAGCACTTCAGTCAGCACTCTGAGCAGTACTTAGTGCAGAAAATACACCTGTCATGTAATATTCTCTGTGAATTAATGTGTTGATGCAGTAAGTTCTGAGCAACAGCAGAAATAATGCATGGTATAAATCCAGACTACAAAGATTGTTTTAATGAAGGGGTCAGAATAAAGTTTTGTCAGTGCCTTTTTACTAGTAGTTGAACAAGAAACACAATTGTCAAGTTGCAAACTGAAACTTGAAACACAAGCCTGTCTAATGAATACTAAACAAGTCAATTGTACTGTGTGTGAAGTGTGTTAAGCATAACATTATTCATAGTAATTTTAAATACGCTTGCATATGTATGATGTTACCAAAATATTTCTTGGGATGATTTATCAACTATGTGGACTTGTCCAGTTTTGTGAGGTTTCAGCCAGTAACTAGTAGTTTATTGGTCGTTTTGGGCCAGTTTCTAGCTTTTTCCAGCCCCCTGGTATAAAACTTTCAGCTTGTACCTACTCAGCACAGACTCCACGTGGGCCAGCAGAGTAATCCAGGCTGCAGAGAGCTGAATAAGCGACTTTTCTTGATACTAAGTATATTTTTTGTTGCTTTCCACATCTGAATACCTAGCAACTGTATTTCGCCTGCCTTTCTGTTACATTGAAGCTGTTTTTACTGCATTTAACTTAATATTGCACTTGGAATCCTTGTTTGTTACTATTTGACTGTATTTGTAGCAAATTCTTCTGTGTAAGCTGTAGTAGCTGATTCATAGCATTTATAAGTGTTTGCTGTACCTGTTTCTGCCTGTTTTGTGAAAAAAAGAAAAAAAGAAAAAAATATCTCTTGTTTTTCCTGCTTTACTAGTTTAGTCCAGTTTCAGAGTTGCTGATTCCTGGGCTTTGGTTGTAGTTCCTGTGTACTGTTTCCTTGCCTTATTTGGGGGAAGGGAGGCTACCTTGCTTACCAGTGGGAGTGGGAAGCATTGAGTTGCCTTTTGACAAGTTTTGTGAGGTTTCAGCCAGTAACTAGTAATTTATTGGTCGTTTTGGGCCAGTTTCTAGCTTTTTCCAGCCCCCTGGTATAAAACTTTCAGCTTGTACCTACTCAGCACAGACTCCACGTGGGCCAGCAGAGTAATCCAGGCTGCAGAGAGCTGAATAAGCGACTTTTCTTGATACTAAGTATATTTTTTGTTGCTTTCCACATCTGAATACCTAGCAACTGTATTTCGCCTGCCTTTCTGTTACATTGAAGCTGTTTTTACTGCATTTAACTTAATATTGCACTTGGAATCCTTGTTTGTTACTATTTGACTGTATTTTAGCAAATTCTTCTGTGTAAGCTGTAGTAGCTGATTCATAGCATTTATAAGTGTTTGCTGTACCTGTTTCTGCCTGTTTTGTGAAAAAAAGAAGAAAAAAAAATATCTCTTGTTTTTCCTGCTTTACTAGTTTAGTCCAGTTTCAGAGTTGCTGATTCCTGGGCTTTGGCTGTAGTTCCTGTGTACTGTTTCCTTGCCTTATTTCGGGGAAGGGAAGCTACCTTGCTTACCAGTGGGAGTGGGAAGCATTGAGCTGCCTTTTGTCCAGTTTTGTGAGGTTTCAGCCAGTAACTAATAGTTTATTGGTCATGTTGGGCCAGTTTCTAGCTTTTTCCAGCCCCCTGGTATAAAACTTTCAGCTTGTACCTACTCAGCACAGACTCCACGTGGGCCAGCAGAGTAATCCAGGCTGCAGAGAGCTGAATAAGTGACTTTTCTTGATACTAAGTATATTTTTGTTGCTTTCCACATCTGAATACCTAGCAACTGTATTTCGCCTGCCTTTCTGTTACATTGAAGCTGTTTTTACTGCATTTAACTTAATATTGCACTTGGAATCCTTGTTTGTTACTATTTGACTGTATTTGTAGCAAATTCTTCTGTGTAAGCTGTAGTAGCTGATTCATAGCATTTATAAGTGTTTGCTGTACCTGTTTCTGCCTGTTTTGTGAAAAAAAGAAAAAAAGAAAAAAATATCTCTTGTTTTTCCTGCTTTACTAGTTTAGTCCAGTTTCAGAGTTGCTGATTCCTGGGCTTGTAGTTCCTGTGTACTGTTTCCTTGCCTTATTTGGGGGAAGGGAAGCTACCTTGCTTACCAGTGGGAGTGGGAAGCATTGAGCTGCCTTTTGTCCAGTTTTGTGAGGTTTCAGCCAGTAACTAGTAGTTTATTGGTCGTTTTGGGCCAGTTTCTAGCTTTTTCCAGCCCCCTGGTATAAAACGCACTAAACGCGCGATTTAGAGCGATTTAGCGCGGAGCTGCCACTGTTGCACACTAGGGCAGTGCCGGTTAAGCAGGTTTAAACTATTCGGCCTACCTAAAGTCCACTCTTCAAATTTTTCCCTTAAAACTACCTTCCTCGAACTATACAACTGATCAAATCAGCGTATCCTATAACTAATAAGATCATCTCTACTTGACTCCAAGTAGACTATTCTCTATCTATTAAACCTAGCACTTGCTCCTACAGTACTTATTACCTTGATACGGCACTCTTGTCATAGATAGTACCCCAAAAAGGCAACCCCCCATTTCTCGGTCACCCACGTCCCCGAATCTTTTTTAAAGTTTTCGTCTACCCTTCTAGCATGTCGAGGGATCAGTTGCTAGTGTCCTCTCCTGCTCAGCTGGTGAACCTGGAAATATTGAGGCAATGTTTCAATTGCCTCATGTACACAGACAACCCTCTCCTCCTCCCACAAAACACAAATACATGCGAAAGATGCAACTATACGGCCAAACTGGAGGCTGAGCTCTCTCAACATAGGACTGGCAAGACCAGTCAGGAGGAGAAGGTTACCACACACACTATAGACCCAGTCTCACATAGTACCATTACAACCTCAAATCATACACATAAACACACAAAGACATACTCGGAGGCTCTGATCAAAAATCTACCAAAACAGCAGAGGCCACCAAAGCAGACACCCAAACAACCACCACCTCAGAACACAACACCCGCAACACATAGACCTCACAGTCAGAGTGTCAAACAGTCACAGCCCTTAAGGCCAAACACAATGCCAGACACACTAGTCATTGGTGACTCCATAGTCAGACACACTGATGTCCCGCTCACCAGACTGAGTAAGGAGAAGGTCACAGTAAGCTGCCTGTCAGGCGCTAGAATCCGCCACATAACGCAAGCACTCAGGTCTCTCAACAGCAGGTACAAATATGACTCAGTCATTGTCCACGCTGGTGTAAACGACCTGAGACGTACCTCCTTGGACTACATGAAAAGAGACATTGAGGAGCTCTCTGATTATGTAGCCCAGGCAGGTATGACCCTGACCTTGAGCAGTATCCTACCTTCACCAAGAATGATGCCACAATACAGAGATAAGATGATCAGCTTTAACAACTGGCTTAAACACTGGTGTCATTCAAAGGGGATCCAGTATCTGTCTGCCTGGGATGACATGCTGGACAAGCCACGCTGCTTCAAGGGACGGCTTGCACCTGTCACCCTGGGATTCCGGATATTGGCAAAGGCTCTTGCCACCCCATAGTGCCTTTTTAGGCAAGGCTCAAATTCTAAACCTACCACCCTAGAACACAAAAAGGAAAAAACTAAGGGTAATGCTGCTCAATGCCAGAAGTCTAAATCTCAAAATGCACGCACTCGAGGCCCTTCTCAGTATGGAGAACATCGATGTCTGTGCTGTGACAGAAACCTGGTTCAAGGCTCCTGAGAGCACCCCAGCGCTATCAGGTTTTACCTCATATCATGCCCGCCCCAAAATCCGGACAATACCAAGAAAGGAGGGGGGGGTATCCATATTCATCAAGGACACCCACACCTCAAGACTGGTGGCAATGCACGATGCATTGGAGACCATCCAGGTGCAATTAACCATAGGCAAGACTGCTCTGCAAATTGTAGCATGTTACAGGCCACCCTCACAAACTCAGGAAACTCACATGGCCTTCCTGAAAACACTAGAGGGGATAAATGTATCACCAAACACCATCATACTAGGTGACTTCAATTACCCTAATATAGACTGGGAACACTACTCAAGCCCAAACACCCTAGCCCAAAAGTTCCTGGAATTCATAAACTCAAATGCCATGGAACAACTAGTCACCATCCCCACAAGAGGAGATAACATACTTGATCTCATCATCACGAACATGGGAGCACAATGTTCAACACCAGAAGTATACCCCTCACTGTTGAGATCAGATCACAAACTAATCTCGCTGGAGGTCCTCATCCCACCCCCACCTGAAATAAAAAAGACCACAGTAAAGAACTTCTCAAAAGCCGACTTCACACTTCTAAAGACTAGTGTGGTCTCCTTTCAGGCCCCCGAGCCGGCGGAAAACAATACTCATGCCGCTGAATCACTTACAAACGCCTTCTACCAGCACCTGCAGGACTGCATGGATAAGGCAATCCCAAGCAAAACAAAGACTCTTTGTACCAAAGGCAAGCGTCCAGTCTGGTGGACCCCAGCCATAAACAAACTCTACAACAAAAGGAGGAAGCTACTACAAGATAGAGCAAAATCCTTAAAAGGTAAGACACCCTTGATCACTATAAGTAAAAAACTAAGAGCTCTCATAAAATCATCCAAAGCAAATTTCAAGAGAAAAATAGCTAAAGACTCAAAAGACAATCATAAGGCCTTCTTTAGCTATGTTAGAAACCTAGGAGGAAACTCCCAGATATGCTCAGAACTAGTTCAAAATGATGTGAAGATTACTGATCCTACAGACATTGCCAACATACTGGCTGACAGGTTCAGTGCAAACTTCTCCCCATCCCCAAAAGGAGAGATATCTATACCAAATGAGTGCAGCCCCCAAACATCTCCAGCCCAAGTGAGAACTTCTCTCCAAAGCAAAAACACAGCATCCATGGGACCCGATGGTGTCCCCGGCTGTGTGCTCCACGAACTCAATGAGGAATTAAACCCACAGCTAGGACAGCTGTTTAATCAAAGTCTTACCTCTGGATACGCACCCAGGAGTGGCTTACTGCAACTGTGGTCCCACTTCACAAAGGCGGTGCCTCCACAGACCCTGGAAATTACCGCCCATTAGCTTGACAAGCCTTATCTGCAAAGCCATGGAGAGGATCATAATGGACCTCATAAATAAAGACATAGGGAATTTGCAGACTTTGGATCCAACCCAGTTTGGCTTTGTCAAAGGCAGATCATGCCTTTTAAACTTGGTTGACTTTTTCAAACAGTCACCAAAGCCATTGATGAGGGAAAGGCAGTCCATACAGCCTACCTCGATCTGGCTAAGGCCTTCGATACAATACCCCACTCGGGTATCATTGAAAAACTCATCAGCTTAAATGTTAACCCATACATCACAAGATGGGTTGCAAACTGGCTGAGTGACAGAACCCACAGGGTCAGAGTTGCTGGCGCCATGTCAGACTCAAAGCCTGTCACAAGTGGTGTCCCACAGGGCTCAGTCCTGGGCCCACTCTTGTTTGGCATCTACTTTTCCAAGTACAAGCAAACACAGGAGGGTTATGGCTGACAAAGTTTGCAGATGACTGCAAACTGGGCCATAGTAGAAAACACATCTGACACAGATATCCTTCAGAAGGGTCTCACAGAAACGGATAACTGATGCCAGAGCCACGGCCTAAAGTTAAATGCCAAAAATGCATAGTCATACCCTTCGGGAAAAACAAGGTTACCCCTAGCTACCAAATAGGTGGCAATCCACTGAGCACAGAAGAAGTTATCAGGGACCTGGGGACCCAGGTTGATAGTAGTCTGTCATTCGACACCCATGTAGCTAAAGTAGTTAGGAAGTCCTTCTACATTGCCCACCTTATCATGAAGGGATTCTCATCTAGATCAAGGGAGGTCATAGTCTCCCTTTACTCATCACTCATCAGACCAATGATTGAGTACAATGCCCCATTCGGAATGTATCTGACCCGACACTTGCAGCAGCTGGAGAGGCCACAAAGTTCCTCACCAAAAGGATAAAGGGTCTCAAAAATCTGTCCTATGCTGCCCGACTGAAAGAACTCCAGCTCTATTCAGTCGCCACCGCTTGCTCAGAGGTGACCTTTGCCTAACATACAAGGCCATGTCAAACCCAGATTTGATGAATATGCTTCACCTCAAAAATCTAGATCCATCAGAGCCACAAGGGCGGGAGACTTAAACCTCGACACGGCTATTAATAGGACGTGCTGGAGGGATAGATTCATCACCCAAAGACTCCCAATGCTGTGGAACAAAATCCCGGTACATGTGAGGCAGAGCACCTCGCTGGCCTTGTTCAAGAGAAATCTTGACCAATGGATGGGAGATCGCAGATATACCCCAGGAATTACCTCAGTGTCACTGCTCGACAGAGGCACAGCAAAATAATGGGTAGAGTTCCCCATACTAAAGGGGTGGCGTAAGCCACAAAACGATGGGCTAGGCTTATAAATGCCCTCGGGCAGATAGCCTAGTATGAACCTATGAACCTATGAACCTAAGTATGACTTATTACAATTAGCAGCATTAGGTTTTAGGCAAATAATTAACAGGTGAGCAACACACATTTCAACAAATGTCTGAACATGGCTGCTGTGAAATGAAATTTGTCATTATCCTAATTTTATATGGTACTGATGTATACTGTGTATGTAATGTAAATTATGTATGGCCCCTTCCTCAATATGTGCTACATAGATTATTCAATCAATGCAAAAGAAAATGTTTTACAGGAATAAATATTTGTCTCAAAATATAAGGCCAATAAAACAACAACTCAAAGTACAACACATAAAGGCTTATCGGAATGAGGTCTATCTGCAGTTATATTTAAATTATTGCACATCATCTTACACCCTGAAAACATTATTTTACCATGGCATTCACATCTCATGTAGAGTATGCACAACTCAACTTTCTGTTTAGTCATAGGTTCAATTTCCAGGTGCTGTCAGTAACAGTTTGTAAAATTTATGCCCTGTCAAGGTGTTATGTCCTACTTAACATAAATGTAACAACACTAAATGAAACCAGCATAATTGGCAATGTCGTATTATATTTTCTTGTTTCAAGAGTCTATTTATGATTACCATTCAACATACCAGAGAGCATGGCCAGAGGTGTCAATATATCATTACAAATTTAACTCACATCTCATCAGTAAAAGTGTTTGATAAGGGTACCGTGAAACATGTCTACATACAGAAGCACACAAGGCCAAGTTACACTTCCCCATTTCACATCCCAAAGTATGTTTTGAAGAAATCAAACCCAAATTTGACCCCAGACCGTTTATGTGCTTTCTGTCATGCAGATACAGTTTGCCCATCATTGCACACAGGCTGATACACACGAGATCTGAATTGGGCACCAATTTCCTACCATTTTTTTCTAATATCTATGAGAAGATCCACCACGTAATGATGAAGGTGGTACTCCATTCAGATCCTAAAGGTGGAGTCAGTAGGAGACCAAGATCTTTATTGGACTCCTTGTAAAGTGCTACAGCCATAGGCTTTTGCAGCAGGTCTTCACCAGTTCTCAGTACAATGCTGAGGCTTATAATAGTTTGGTCAAGGCTGTCACCAGTGCAACTGGCATTACAGACATAGGTGAACAATACTGTCACCATTACAGTGACATAGAAAGGCTTAAGTAGGACCTCCTTTGCTAGTAAGGGGGGGTAATTTAAACACATATCTCCCATGAGTTGTGTATGTATAATGGCCCATAACCAGCCAATACAATACCATGGCTTGCCAACACATTCATGTTTTCATTATTTTTCTGTTTTCTGTTTTGTAAAACTTCTGAAGCGATAGAAATGAATCTGAAGGAGCATCAGGAAAATTGGCACAGCCTTGAGAGGTATGGTGCAAATATGGCTCAGGTGAATCAATATCATCATACAGCATACCTTTGAACTGTGCACATTTTTGATATGAGAAAGTCCAGATGTTTGCCTCATATTTTTGTCTGTTTTTTATAAAACTGAAGTTTTTTGTCAAATCACTGGCAAATCATTGAAGATTGAAGTCAGAAAATGATGACAGATGTTGGGTTCTCAGACTTCATATCCTTAAGAAAATTCATGCTAATACAAAATTCTATCAACTGTCTAAGTTTGTAGGAGCAATATTTAAAAATTGTCCCTTTTTTGGACCTTTGTCCCCCCATTACTTATGGCCTTGTCCATATTTCTTGCTCTATGATGTTGATAGGTATGGCATACATCAGAATTGTAATTCACCTTTTTCAGTTTGAAGGGCATCACACAACTGTGTAGGCAAATCTTGCATACTCACATGTATACACACACACACACACACACACACACACACACACACATATATATATATATATATATATATATATATATATATATATATATATATATATATACATATATCAAGCTCACATGCCTGCTGAAATAGCTCTTGTGTATCGCATTAGGCAATGTGTGAATCAACATTGGTGTGTGTGGGTTCATATCCAAGCAGCAGCAATTAGCTCTTATTACATAATTTAAAATCAAAGTTCTGCAATCAGTAATTAGCAGTAAAGTTGAAATATTTGTAAATGGACATTTCTTTAATTGGAAAGCAAATGTCATACATGCAATAGTCATAAAACTGTTTGCCTAATATGTGTATAATGACAATGAGATTAATGAGTCTTTTAAGATACATGTATAACTTCACAATCATATCTGGATGTGCCAAGCTGCAAAGAAAGCCAGAACGTCTGGGTCACAACCAATCAACATTGCCTCCACAATTACTGCAGTACTTGCTCCATCTGCATCAGGTAGGTCTGCCCCTGGGGGCTGGTGCACTGGTACCCACCAGGATTAGTTCTAGTGGAAATGCTGATTACATCATCAGTCAGGATCTCACAGGACTGATTCAAAGGCACACCAGCAGTTCAAGGCTATAATGACTTCCACAGACTTAGACTAGCTACCACACACGAAGAGACAAGAGTTGGAGGTGTATCAATCTATATAAAAGGTAAACACACCTCAAGATTGGTTAAACAATATGACACAAGCTACTTCATGTCCAAATAACTTTAGGTAAAGTTCCATACCATATCCCTGCTAGTTAAAGCTCCCCATGTATGACCCAGGATAAGCACAGCAAGTACTTGAATGTACTGGAGTCACTCAACATTCAGCCCAACAACATATTCATGGGTGATTTCAACTATCCCACCATAAACTGGGATACATAAGCAGCCACTAACATGCAGTCTTAAACATTTCTGGATTTTGTCAATGCAAACACCCTGTGCACTACTAGGGATACAAATATCCTGGATGTCATGCCCACAAATATGACGGAATGTTGCACCGCCCCTAGTGTAATGTCCTCAGTGGTCAGATCAGATCACATAACAGTCAACCTTGAAAAAAATATTAAGCCCAAACACCCAGCAAACCCCAGAACCTTTAAAAGCTTTTCCAAGACAGACTACTTCCTGTAAAGGGATGCCATAGATAAATTCAAAGCCAACCCCACAAACCCAGAGAATACTGTGGCCTATGAGGAAGTGTTTTGGAAATCCTGTACAAGCATTTAAATTACTGCATAAAAACAGCAGTACTGAATGGAAATAAACCTATGACAAACTCAAAAACATGCCTCCTTGGTGGACCCTAAATATAAATAGGTTGTACAACAAAGGAAAGACAAACCTATACAAAAATAGGAAGGACTACGCCCAAAAGACAAAAACCTCCCTTATCAATCTCAACAAACTACTCATGGGACTAGGCAAGTCCACCAAAGCCAACTTTGAAACAAAAATAGCCTCCCAGGCTAAGAAAACCCATACAGTATTTTTCTGCCATGTACACCAAGTTAAGAGGAGCATGTAACAATGTTCTGAATTAATAATAAATGGAACTCCTTATACTGACTAGAAGATATAACAAATATGCTGGCCAATACATTTAGCTTAAATTTCATCCCATCAGCCTCAGTTACCCCTCAAGAGATACTATATACCATTTTTCTCCCAACTATCACTAAAGAACAGGTCCTAACTTTGCTCCCCAAAGTTACACACACTGCATCAATGGGTCCTGATAATATCCCAATATACCTGGGATTTCTCCTGTTCAGAGTACACTTCTCTGAAGACAAGGCAAATGTAGAGTGGCTCTGGATGATGAAACTGGCTGATGACTGCAAGCTGGGTGCAATCACCAAATCCCATAAGATGTAGATATTCTCTTATATGGTCTGACACAGACACATAACTGGTGTCAGTGTGATGGCCTAAAACTCAATGCATAATTATACCCTTTAAGAAGATGACCACCCCTGCAAATTACAGATTTGATAATACTCCCCTAAGCATACACCAAGTGCTAAGGGACTTGAGAACTCAGGCTGACAGCAATCTGAATTTGATCACCATGTGTCCATGGTGGTAAGAAAATCCTTCTATGTGGTATAACTTATAAGTAATGGCATGCCATCCAGATTAAAGGAGATAATATTACCAGTATAGTCAGCCCTATTATACCAATAATAGAGTACAAAGCACCTTTCAGCATGTACCTGACCAGGCATTTGTAACAACTGGTTTGGCCACAAGGGTTCCTCACTAAAAGAATACAGGGTATAAATAACATGCCCTTTGTGGACCAGCTCAAAGTCCTGTCCATGTACTCGGTCTCCAGCAATCTACCTAGGGGCAATCTATGCCTAATCTAGATGGCATTCTCTGATCTAGCAAAATAAATAGCACCAGAATTACCCAGTCTAAGGATCTAAACTTCATCTGTGACATAAACAAAATATATTGGAGAGACAGCTATGTATCTCAGAGATTACCCCTTCTTTGAAACAGACACCCCATTCATGTAAAGCAAAGCTCTTCTCTTAACCTATTCAAATGTAATTTTAATCAGTGGATAGGAAATTGGAAATTCACCCATGGCATGTCACCTCTGTTCCTTATATACATTCTGTAGATGCCCTAAGGCAAAGACATATACTAAAGTTATTCTAGTCTGTGGGTATTGACTGGGAAAATTGAGGAATGAATGGCTAAACTTAAAAAGGCTCTTGGGTTTTAAGCCTGGTAACCTCTGTGATCTTAGGGTGGAGGACATTATGGAGAGGGGCCTTGAAGCCCACATTAGTAGAACTGAAAAAGTCTTGCATCAAACAGCCAGGCTGATGTCCCATCCAGCATTGTCACAGGTGTCTGCAGCAGGAGACAGTGATGACTGTTAAGAGGGTGAGGACTAGATTCTCACTGTACTCACATTGCATGAGGATGCACCTCTGATGTCTCCTACCCCTCCCCAATCATTATGTCCCCAGTGTTTTCTGTTCATCACCATCCATGTTTGTTTTATGTGCCCTATATGTGTATACATGCTCGCTAACCTTCCATACCTACCAAACCCTCAGATTCTTATTCACCTACCCCAACGTTCCTCTTTCTTGAGTAAAAAAAATAAAATGGGCACCTGTTTCAGAAAATAATATCTAACTAACTAAATAAATAAATAAAAATAAGAAAAATAAATAAATAAATAAAATAAAATATGCACAAAACCTAGGTATATATACACTTCACCTGTGTTTGTGTCTGACACTTGATTTTGTCCAATTGGAAATACAACATTATTCAGTTGTTATTATACACACTTGATGGGGTGACTATGCAAATTCCTCAAATTATTTGTAGCAGTACACTTTTATCTTGTGATGAAGTGAGTAGTGGTGTTGTTCCCCCACCATCATCCTGCACATTTCTTTATTCATCCCACTATATTCTACCCTCTGCTTTTCTCCAATTTGCTCAACTGTCCTATCAAACCCTTTTCACATGTTTATTCTGGTAAAAAAGGAAAATTACACAGAATTACCTAGATAACATAGAAGAAGTTGAAAATTGTGGGAACGATACCTGCAGAATAATGTTTTGGAGGAGGAGTGAGATTTAAAGGAAGGCAGTAACTGTGCAATTTATATAATGTTAGCTTGATAAAAATTAAACAAAAAATGAAATATATAATGTTTGCAATTATGAACATGTTAATTTGGTTTGTTTTCTTCTATACAAAGGCATGTTTCCCTATGTCTCAAGTGATAATACAATAAAGGTGTTTAGAAATAAATAAATAAATAAATAAATAAATAAATAAATAAATCAAATTACACACGGCTCATAAAGCCAAAAATAGCCAGGAATACAAACCCTCAGGTTTGATTCTTAGGACTTACATGATGCCTGACTAGCATATCAGTTGGAAATGATGGTAAATGCTGTTTCACATCATATAGAAAATTTGAAGATTTTACCTTTGGATGCAGTAGTATGTTTATTGTCTCACAACTGTGCTTAGCCCCACTGTGGTACAGAAAAGATAGGCCCCCAGAATAAACTCTGTATAGGAACAGTGTAAGGCCTACACGGAGTGTACTGTGGCCGTGTCTGTGGCTCCCCCTCGGCAGCACGTCTTGCATAGTAATGAATACTTATCACCATACCATACCACACCGCGCAAACCCGCTCATCTATGCTTAAACGTGACCTTTTAAATTTAAATTAAAAGTATCCAGTTTCTATTTTTAGATGTCTGGCACATGTCGATTGCTAAGTGCCACACCGTGCAAACATGAAAAAAAAATAAAATAAAAATAAAAAACATTTAAAATATTTGACTTTTATATTTCAGTGCCATCCGGCACTTTGACAGTAGAAGGTGTGTGTTACTCATTTCCAGACACTGTAACACATCCCCTACACTGATTTAGTAGTTGTGTTACACAGCTCTGCGCGGTGTGGTATGGTATGGTGATAAGTAGTGATTAACCATGAATGACAGCTATATAGAAATGTATAGCTGCACCCCTGGTATCTACAGTAGCTGAATAGTTAGAGTGATGTCCTTGTATGCAGTAGGTGCACCATTCAAATACAAGGGCAGGCCATTCAGCTTTTACCTACAATAGCAAATTGTTACAACAATTTATTTTTTAATCATGTATATATTGACATTTGTTAACCGGGTTAGTCAAGCTGGTCCAGAAGTCCATTGTCAGCGAAGACCTGAGAAGAAAAGCTCCAGTTACACACGTGTCCAATACATTACCAAGATAACTTACTAAAATACTTAAGGTTAGGAGATATAAAGTAAAATACATACACATAATAATGTATCATCAATGAACAATTAATTTCAATATATATATATATATATATATATATATATATATATATATATATATATATATATATTTTTTTTAAATAAAACTAGTTTGCTAAGCCAAGCCAAACAATGCTTAAACAGGACCTGTTTTAGCAGTACTTAGCAACGCGTAGCTCTGCTTAGTTGTTTTGGGCATTGCTAAGTATTGGCCAGTTTAAGCACTGCTCAACTAAACTTAGCTGGTTTGCGTGATGCTAAGCTTCACTTAGCATTTTTAAAAATGGTCCATGGCAGTAAAGGGTTGGAAACAGCCTTATTTAAGCTGAACAGTCAGGAATACAGCCAGAACCTGTTGGAATTTGTCCCATGCAGGAACTATGACAGGTGTTGGTAGGGTAGACGCTTCCAGGTGCAGTGGTGGGGCATGTTGGAGTCCAGGGTCATGGTTGGGCTCTTCATAAAAGACCATGACATTGGCTGTTTTAGGGCCAATGCCAGGGGTCTGAATACAAATCAGAGGCCTGGGACCAGCCAGCACGTGACCTCACCAGTGCAACTGGTATCCCCCACACTGCTGAGTAGGCACATCACCACTATGATGACCTTAAACATAGGAAGGGGTAACTCTTGGCCCAGTGGATCCATGATGCTCGGGACGACAATGCCCTACAAGTTTATAAGTATAGGAAGCATTGATTTACCAACGTCTAGTATGAATATTTGATAGACAGGTATGCATAATGGTGTGTTTCTCTTCCCACAGCTGCAGAGGAGACAGCTCACAACCTAGAGGCCCATGCAGGGCACCTGGTCAGGTTGCGCTGAGAGTGTGGTGAGTGCAGATATATTCTGCAGTATATTGTAATATAATTAAGAAAGAGTACAGTAGTAACTGCCAGTAGGTATATTCTGCTTTGACTATACTGCAATGAATGTGTTGTGATGCCAATGCACTGCTCCAGTAATCAATGAGCCTCAATCCTCACCAGTAACACCAGTGAGGGGAGTCCACATTGGAAAGGATAACAAATACACACACAGTAAAGTACAATTTCCCTTAAGAGCACACAGAGATCACAGTCAGTCTGGGGCTGGTTTCTCCCTTTCTCTCCAGATCCCCAATAAGACTCCCTACTGGCACAGCTATAGAGTAGGGTCCTTAGCCAAGTCCTCCTAGCACTCTTTCTGTCCAACCAGTGCTTCATGTCCCTGCCAAGTAGCTAACACACACACTTTGAGATATGATTTATATACAACCGCACAGACACTCCTGGGGAAGACTGGCACAGGTTCACTAGCTGTGGCCCTTCTGTCCAGGCTATAAGGTAGTAATCACTGCCACCAGGACCCTTACTTATTAGCTACTGAAAAGGTCTTTACCAAAGGGTGTCCAATTATTACTGTGCAATATTATTAACCAAATGATAAGTGTGACTTAGCAGCAGGGCTTATTTGGACTGGATTTGTGCAGTATCACTACATACATGCAATGTACTCTAGAGCTTAAATTACCTCTACACAAAACAGCCACAGTTGAAAGGCTAAAAAATATTTAATAAATAATAAAAACACAAGACAAATCTCCACAATTCAACACAGTGCTAGTCAAGAGATCAGAGATCACAGGAAACTGCTTAAAATAATACTGCAGAATAGTCTGACATAAATGTAGAAAACAGTTAGACTAAACTTACTATTTTCTATCTATTTCTAGGAGAGACACTAAACTCTAAAATCATCCTTACATACAGACAGAGCAAAGCAAGTGCTGAAGAGTGGCAGTTCTGGAGACAAATGCAAAATGCTCTCTCTCTGTCTGTGAAAAAGTCCTTTAAGTTGATAATACATCCTGCTGACTCATTTTAGATTACACCAGTCTTAATAATTCTCTTGTTCCCCAGACTAACATTAACATTTCTTAGTAAGCTTGCACCTGGTCAGGAAACTACAGCAATTAAAGACATTATATATGTAAAATCTAGCAATTAACTGTAGTCTCAAAATAATAGAAAGAATCTGCTGGTTCAGACACCATGGCTCCGAGCCCTGAGATCAAAACAGTCCTAAAATGCTTGGCTTATCAGCTTTCTTACAACAGAGTGCACTGTTGTTACATTTTTGCAATTCAACATCCAATACAGTCTTTTCACATTTAAGAGAACAAGCCTGTGGCTTATATTAATATTTACAAATGACAGAATTATCTATAAAATTCTGTCTAGCTAGGCTGGCAGCCTTTACATACCCCCCATCCCCGGAGAACTTAAGTTTTTCAAGTGACCTATGAGAAATGTTGCTTGATAGTGTTAGGTCTGCGTATACCTTACCCCATTCCCAGTCTTGAGAGCCCATCTGTGTTGGCATTGCTACTCCCACTGCGGTGCTGCATTTACATATCACATGCTTGCAACCCTAGGCTCCATCTTAGCAACTTGGCATTTTGCTGGCTGGCTATGTTTAACCATGTTAGGGGATTGTGATGTGTCACTACAGTGAATTTTCTTTCATACAGATAAGGCTGACGTTTCTGCAGTGCCCTTACTGTGGCTAGACATTCGTTTTCTACAGCTGCATAGCATTCCTCCCTGGGTTGGAGCCTATGACTGAGATAAACCACTGGGTGCTCTTGTCCCTCTGAAGAAATCTGGCTAAGTGCAGCCCCCACCCCAAGGTTCAATGTTTCCACCTGCACAGCAAATTCTTTGCTGTAATCTGGACTGGCTAACAGAGGGGTGGTCCTCTCAAAGCTTCTTTAAGCTTCTGGAATGCCTGCTCAAATGCTCTGGTCCACACTAACTTATCTGCCCTGTTCTTCCTTGTCAGGTCTGTGAGGGGAGCAGCTATGGTACTATAGCTGTGGACACACTTTCTGTCCCTAAGAATGCCCTCACCTGCTTTTTGGTAACAGGTGCAGGCTATGCCTGAATGGCTTCTACTTTGGCAGGTTCTGGCCTGATCTTACCACTCCCCACTTTATGTCCCAGGTAGGAGACCTTTGCCATACCCACTTGACATTTGCTGGGCTTAATAGTCAACACTGCCCTCTGTAGTCTGCCCAGCACCTCACTGACATGTTGAAAGTGCTCTTGCTAGGAATGGGTGAAGATGGCAATATCATGTAGGTAAGCAAGAGCAAACCCTCCTACTGCTGCTAGGATATGATCTGCCAGCCTCTGGAAAGTCGCGGGGACATTTTTCATCCCAAAGGACATTTTTATGAACTCATACAAGCCAAAAGGAGTCACAAAGGGTGACCTATCTCTAGTGCTGGGAGTCAAGGGCACCTGCCCGTAACCCTTAGTAAGATCAATGGTTGTAAGATACTTAACCCCACCCAGCTGCTCTAGGTCCTCATCTGTCCTAGGCATGGGGTAAGCATCTGACTCTGTGTGAATATTTAATTTCCTGTATTCCACACAAAACCTGGTGCTGACATCCTTCTTTGGCACCAGCCACACTGTAGAGGCACAGGAACTGTTGGATTCTTGAATTACCCCTAGTTCCAACATCTCCTGTATCTCCTCCCTCAGAGTCTGTTTGACTCTCTCAGGCACCCTATAATGGCCCTGCCCAATAGGCCTTTAGGGTCCTGTATCTACCTGGTGCTGCACCAGGTGGTTGCACCTTGGTTTCCCAGTGAACATGTCCCCAAACTATTGTACCGCTGCTTGTATTTCTCAAACCTGGGTAGGAGACAGCTGCTGGGACTTGCTACCCCTTCCACTGAGGTCTCAGTTAGAGTTTCACTGAGGAGATCAGTCACCAGATCTCACTCAGACTCCTCCTGCAATCTACTACAAATACTCATCACAAGGGCCTCCCTATCATGGTAAGGTTTCATCATGTTAACATGGTACAATTTGTGCCCCTTCCTCCTACCTAGCAGTTTCAACATGTAGTTAACATCACTTACCTTTCTTACCACCTTGTAGGGTCCCTCCCAAGCTGCTTGCAGCTTGTGTCTGACAGGAATAAGAAACATTACCTGCTGCCCTACAGCATACTCTCTAGCTCGAGCATTCCTGTCATACCATACCTTTTTCTGTTGTTAGGCTTCTGCCAGGTTCTCCTGGGCCAAAACCATGAGTTCCCTCAGCCTTGTCATGAGGTTTAGGACATATGCCACAACAGACACCTTGTGAGATTCACACTCACCTTCCCACTCATCATGAATTATATCCTAGAGGTCCCCTCACCCTATGCCCATACAGCAACTCAAAGGGTGAAAAACCTGTGGATTCCTGGGGAACCTCTCTGTAAGCAAACAACAGATGGGGCAAATATTTGTCCCACTCCCTCTTAAACTGGTTTGCAAATGCCCATAGCATGGACTTGATTGTAGAGGTTAACCTCTCAACAAGTCCATTAGCCTGGGGATGGTAGGGGTGGTCTTCAGGTGCATCACCCCACAGTACTTCCACAGACAAGCCAGCAGGTTTGACATGAAATTGGCACCTCTGTCTGTCAGTATTTCTTTTGGGAAGCCTACCCTGCTGAAAATCTTTAACAAAGCAATTGCCACCTTCTCTGTGTCAATGGAGGACAAAGCCACTGCATGAGAGTATCTTATAGCATAGTCTACTACCACTAGGATATACTTTTTCCCTGTGGAACGTGGGGTACTCAGAGGCCCCACAATATCCATAACTACCCTCTGAAATTGCTCCTCAATCACAGGCAAAGGCATCAAAGGAGCTCTCACCTTGTCTGCTGCCTTGCCTACCTTTTGGCACTGCTCACAGGTCCTGCAGTACCCTGTTACATCTCTGGAAATTCCAGGCGAATAGAAGTTCTGCATAATACATCTCTTTGTACATTTTATGCCCATATGACCTGCAAAGGGAATATCATGGGCTATGGCTAGAAGTGCCAGATGGTAAGCTCTAGACACTACCAATTTCTGGATCCTCTCACCCTCTAGCCCTCCCTCGGGGGTCCACTCTCTATACAGTAACCCTTTGTCCCAGTATACAGATCTCCTTCTCTTGAGAATCAGGGGCCTCCCTAGCTACCTGCCTCAGATTTTGTAATGTAGGGTCTGAGAGCTGAGCCTGTCTCAACTCTGTCTTTGTAACCCTTCCCAGCTCCCCTTCCAAAGGAAGCCTGGCATCCTCTGACAGTGGTGCCTCATTGTCAGCCTGGGTACTACTACTCACCTCTACCTTTGCAGTCACTCTGTCCAAGAGAACATCAGTACCCACAAGCAGCCGTGGCTCACCTTCAGTCTCACTGCTACAGAGCAGGTCCATCCCTGAAGTAACCACCTCACCAGTCCTGGATGCAAGTATGGAGTCTGACTGGGATTCCCCCAGGCTACCAGACTCACATGCTCATCTCCAAGCTTGACTCTGTGTAACTGCACAAACACATGGTACTGCCTTATCAAAATCATTCCTTATCAGGACATCTGCAGGGATATCCTTAAACACACCTACTTTCTGGCTTCCTTTTTTACTCTCCCAGTCAAGGTGAACCCTAACCAAAGGTATTTGGAATGGGGGCCCTCCTAAAGCTCTGACTGGATTAGACTGCCCAGGCAAGTAGTGCTCCTCTGTAACCATTTCAGGCTTCACGATGGTTATGTCAGAGGCTGCACCTCTCTTAGCAATGGCCTCTTTGCCATTCACTATCATAGGGTATAACCTCTCGTGGTAGGTTGCTACCATTGTTGTCTCAAGACAACCTACTATTGGCATTTTGTCCTTCTCACTTACTGGCTCCCTCACCATTTGTTCCCCACCTTGCCTCCATGGACATCTGTATAGCACATGGCCCCACTGGTTGCATTCAAAACATTTAACCCTCAGTCCTGGAAATGTACCTGGACTAGTGGCACCCTTGCTACTGGTAGATTCTGTTGGGGCAGTCTGGGCTGCTGACCATAGGTTTCTTTAGACCCATGAGCAGCACTGGGAGTCCCTTTCCTGTGCCTTGCTTGCTAGGTATAGGTCTCCATTCTTCCCCAACTCATCAGATGTAGCACATTGTCTATAAGCCAACCAGAACCTCATGTCCTCAGGCAAAGTACTAAGGACTTGTTCCCTCACCAAAAGGTCTGCCAACCCTTCAAAAGTGGTGACTTGACATCCACTCACCCACTTATGAAATTAAGTGCTAGTTCAGCAACATATTCACACACACTCTCATTTGCCTTGTGTCTATGCTCACAAAACTGTTTCTTATAAGTTTCAGGTGTTAGCTTAAAAAATTCTAAGAAACAATTCTTAACAGCAGTATAATTAAAACAGTCAACATCAGACATTTTTGACAAAATAGTTACAGCTTTACCATGAAGTAAGGGGGTCAGGAACTGTACCCAGAGCCTTTGGTTAACATCATACTGTTTACATACCCTCTCAAACATATGAATGAAACTATCAGCATTTTTCCCCACTGTAAACTGCTGAAGAAAGTTACTGACCATTTGTGCTTATGGGGTCCTGTCACTTCTTTCCCCATTACCTCCATGGCTCTGGCTAACAGTCAGCATCTCCTTTTCATACTGCTTCTGCCTCTCCTTTTCCTCAGCTTCCAGGTGTAGCAGTTTCTCATTCTCATCAGCCTGTAGATGTCTCAGTCTCTCTGCTGCTTCTGTTTCCAAATGCTTGGCCTCCAACTCAAGTCTCTTTAGCTCCAGATGGATTTTAAGTCCTCTGCTGAAAGGTTGAGCTGTCCATTCTCTGAGTGTTGTACATCTCCACGACCAGTTTGATCACCCTCCTGATTGCTGTTTTCTGATAGCGCTATGATCAAAGCTGCAATCATTTCTGCCTTAGTCAGGTTTCCATGCACAAGTCCCTTAGCCTGGCACATCTCAGCCAACTGGCTCCTTGACAGCTTGCCATACTCCTCTGCTGACATGCTTGCCTGCTTTCCCTGACTAACTAAGCTAGCAAAAGAAATAAAACAATTGTGACCTGAACTCTGAACTCTGAATATTCACTGTGTAGCTGATTTAGAGTACAAAATGATATTCAGTGATAACTGTACACAAGCTACAGGAATTCACTATCCACATCACTTCAAGCCATTTGGCAGCCAATTAATATGTGGTGTGGATATCCCACCACTGCCAAACAATATGTGACGCCCATGCACTGGCCCAGTAATCACCGAGCCTCAATCCTCACCACTAACACCAGTGAGGAGTATCCACACAGGGAAAGATAACAAATACACACACAGTAATGTACAATTTCCCTTAAGAGCACACAGAGATCACAGTCAGTCTTGGGCTGGTTTCTCCCTTTCTCTCCAGATCCCCAGTAAGACTTCCCACTGGCACAGCTATACATTGGGGTCCTTAGCCAGGGTCCCAAGCCAAGTTCTCCTAGCACTCTCTCTGTCCAACCAGTGCTTCATGTCCCTGCCCAAGTACCTGACACACACACTTTGAGATATTATTTATAAACAACCACACAGACACTCCTGGGGAAGGCTGGCACAGGTTCACTAGCTGTGCTTCTCCTGTCCAGACACTTACTTATCAGCTACTAAAAAGGCCCTTATCAAAGGGTGTCCAATTATTACTCTGCAATATTATCCAAATGGTAAGTGTGACTGAGCAACAAGGCTTATTTGGAGTGGCTTTGTACAGTATCACTACATACATGCAATGTACTCTAGAGCTTAAATTACCTCTAAACAAATAAAGTACACCTGCAGTCAGAATTGTTAAGGAAATAAAGTTAGTAATGCATACATTGTGGAATAACAGCTGTCTTTCAATGCCTGCATTATGTAAAGTGCTCAACAATAAAAACACTGTTAACTGTTTCATGTCACCCTCAATAAAGGTTTGTTGTGCCAAATATTGTGTGTATTTTGGGATGTTGGTCAAGAAATTGAGTATTGCAAGTGCTGTGAAGTAAACATGTGTATAATACCATGAAGTGACTGAAGGTTGGCCGATAAAGAACTGTTTTGCTAAAGAGTAGATGTGGAGCTGTACTACAAGATACACTGCATTATGATATTTGTTCTGTACTAAGATCTGAACCTTGAATAGTAATGTGTAAGGTATTATAGTGTTTTTCCCTCAGGATGTCTTGTGTTAACCTTTGCATTTCAGCTAAATGCATTCCTGAACATAGTTATGCTGATGCAAGCAAGTATGAAACTGTAATACCTGTAGACTGCAAATATACCATCTGCAACTGTATATGGGTCAGGTAGGCAACCCAGCACCCCAATATGGTCTGTACACATCACACATAGTCCCATACACTAGGGTTTAAATGTGTACACCTGCATTCTAAGTCGTAATACACTGTTCACCTACCATCTCTGTCATGCATGCATCTCAGGCATGCATGTTCAAGTGTCACTGCAGTCTTTTGTAACAGTCTATCTACATTACCAGGTCAGAATTTGTTATCAGGTGAGCTCTAGGCACATAGTCATTCAATCCAAAGCAGTAGCTCAGTTTGTTAAGTGATATGTGTGTTATTCATTTTTCCACACACAGACTGTGGCTTAAATCCAGGGATAAGTACTACTATATATTTATAGAAACAGACAAGTACTACTGAATATGTATAAAAACAGTTTTGTTATTGTTAACAGATGTTCTCCCCACTGGAAGTACAGGTAAATAAATTGTCTGCAGTAGCTGTTTTAATGGTATACTAATTTGTGTGTCCAGATGTACTATCGTGTAAACAGCATTGCTCAGCAAGGTGATAAGACTTTGTTAAATTAAATATCCAGTAGCACAGTACTATTCCAAGTTATTAAGACAAATAAAACTGTTTAGTGTTGCTATAGCTGTATGCCTGGTGTGTCTGTGAATGTCTTCTGATAATCTAACTCCATGTCTGCCAAGGATGGCAGGATACATGTAAAGTCTCTGTACTATGCACAGTACATGTCTGTCAAGTGTCATGCTGTCACTGATAATGATCACTGTTGCCAAAACCCTTGGACACATGTTTAATATCCAGTCAAAGTATGTCAGTAGCACACTCAGACAACATTGGTGCACAGTACACCTTGGTACTCATATATGTTCCCCTGACATGTGATAGTCCCTTTTAGTTGTGTTCCTGTAGGTGTTACAGCTTGGCCCATACTGACCCACGTGGATAGCTTGAGAGGTATGTACATGCTACAGAAGATATAGGGAACTTGTAGACATAAAAGTAAAGGCAGACCTGTAGAGTTTAGAACAGTACTGTTGTAAAAACTATAGCCTATACTGCTGTTAATGGAATGTCTATCTCTCCTGCCACCCTTTATCTGCATCACAAATATTATTATTGTTATACTACAGGTATGGTTTCCATTTCACACATGTGCTGAAGACCTTATGTTGGACCTTGTATTTTATTATTCTTACATATTACAATGGTTGCATACTAACATACCTTGTTGAAATACCAATGTTGTTGGCCTTTTGCCGTAACTGTTACTGGCATGCTGTTACAATACTGACTGTTATACCATTTATTGTTGTGTTTGGTATGCTATGCAGTTTCATTGTTCTGGGTTAATTGGAACACCCATGCATGCTGTTATAACTAATGTTTAAATGTTCTGTTCATGATTAACCTATACGCTTTGAAAAAACCTCAGCACCATAGTATGAGTGGGTAGGCCGGTTCCTGCAGATCCACCTGCCCCACCTCATTGGGCTGTGGCACCAGGCCTCAGCATGTATGGGACCCAACCTGGAGCTGCCACCTCTGCTGGCCCTCCACCACCACCCATGGATGGAACTACCTCAGGGGTTGGGGCCTATCTTCCACGTGTGTAGGCATGAAGAGGGAGTGGTCAGCTGGCAACAGCTTCCAGGGATGGTGTGCAGAATTTTCTAGCATGATTTGGACGACTAACTGCACCAGATTGAGAGCACACTGGTGCACCTGGAGGGCAGGCTGGCTCTGGCACCCAGCCCCCAGCACAGCCACCTTTGGGGCCGTGAAGGAGCAGTGGTGACTACCTCTGGGTGAGGAGCTCAGTCCCACTGCTGCCATCTAGGGGCACTTGGTTCTCCGATTCCAAAACACTCTCCCCATCCTAGGTGTTTACCCCCCATGTGTCATACACTGCCCTGTCTGCTGTCTTGTCTGTCTTGTCTGTTTGCAAATGCTACCTCCCGACCCAACTTACCTCCCCACACATACCTATATCCACTCCCCAACATTCTCTTTCTTCTTAAAAAAAGGCATCTGTCCCAGAAAATCATATCACCCCATCCATAGCTCTCCATTTTACCCACACCTACACTGCCATCAATCAATCATCACAGCAATTAATTAATAAAGTTATTTCACCCACACCCCTCCCTCTGGGATGTGAGGCTCCAAATTCCAAATTGTCCACAACATAGACAGTTGTTCCTGTACAAGAAATGGAGAGCTATGGTCCTTTCCTAGTTCTGTCCTGCACATCCCTACCTGTCTTTAATATTATATTTCCCCCTGCTCGACCCCATTTCACTACTTCCTTATCACCCCTTTTTTCTTTTCTTTTTTTGGCAATAGCATGGGTTTAAACAGGACAAAGCACTGTGCCACATCACACAAACCCACTTAAAGCTACTTTAATCACCAACTGTCTTTCTGACACTGTTCTGCACATCAGCAAAGTTATCACCCTGACAAGTCTCAAACCTGGGACCCTGCCAATTACAACATAGTCCATTAGCCAACTAGGCCTTTCTGCTTTGAAGACTAGCAAGTGTTTCCATAAACTTATACTGTTTATTAGTGATGCACAGTGGAAAAATATTCAGCCCAGGCCAAGTTTTAAACCCCGGACTCTATTCCCTACAGCATAGTGCATTAGCATATTAGGCTACACAGCTTTGAAGACTAACTGGTCTTTCCATAAACTTATCCTGATTATCAGTGATGCACAGCAGAAAAATATACAGCCCTGCCAAGTTTCAAACATAGGACCCTGTCAACTACAGCACAGTGTCCACTAGGCCACTTAGCACTGAGGAGTAACAGGTGTTTCCGTAAACATGTCCTTATTTCCAGTGACACACTACTTGTCCATATAATGGGGAAAATGACAACATACTTGGGATTGTGATACAGCTGCTAAACCATACACAGACAAATAAATGGTGGATGTACGTGAGGCCTAAGATATCAGGTAGAGATGACAACTGCATGCTGTTTTGGAATGTCCACAGTTGTGCCACCTAGATTTGGCAAATGTGTCACGCAACCTATGCTGTGTGCTGACATACTGTCAAGTCAGTACACAATGAGATTATGAAATCATGACAGACAGTTCAGTTTCATATGTCATACACATCCAATCACACACGTTCGTGTCAATCCTGTGTAACAGACTGTATGCATGTGCATATGTATGTCTTGCAAATACACCTGCTATAGTATTGACTCTGTAGCTCAATCTGTTACATTCCTAACATGCTTAACATTTTTCTACCTACAGTCCTGGCTTCCATTCCAGTGTGTTGCATGTCAAGTACATGGTAGTCAGAACAATTAAATGACTGAGCCATGCAATGTTAAGCAGAAATCTTCTCTGCTACTGCAGTCACTGCCATCCATATTAGCACCTCAAAGACCTGTAGGTTGGGACACACTTCACAAATATGTATAGGTGTCCTAAATGTCACCTACAACTCTCTGGATGGCACTATTATATAACATATGTACCAGAGACACATGCCTCACCTGGACTGATAAGGATACCCTCAACTTTGGCTATGCTGTGACAACAGAGCTGACAATGCACCCTCACTCACATATACAGCTTGCTGTCCCACAATGTGTTCACAATCCCCATTATGACTCCTGACTAGAATGCAGCATCTGCAGCCTACAACAAATGTATCAGTATGTTCAGCTACCTGTTACAGACCTACCATAACTCCAAAACACCTAGAACAGAAAATCTACACAACACCCATACATAAAGGTATAGAGGGGAATGGTCAAGTGACAGGGGCATGTGTCAAAGTCTTTCCCTACAAACACCTCAGCAACTGAGTGTACATATTGAGGGTATAATGTGAGGGAATACATATAGTAACAGATATTAAAGTACTATAGCTTTTTTCTGAGGTGTCTGGTGTGTGACAGCCAGATTCCCCACAGTCTGGAAACAACCATTACATATTATCCAACTGTTTTCCAATCATCCACATTTGTCTGGCAGAGGGTCCACATATATCAAGCACATGTACACATTTTGTACACATCTGTGTAATGCGGATGTTGTACATCCACAAGTAGGATACTCTACAAAACATTTGTAGTGCTGTCTGTAATTGCATTGCACAGATGTTGCTGGACTGTCCCCATGCACCTGTAGTACCACTCACCTATTTGTTGGATGGTGGATCTATGACATGGTAATGGTATGTTGCCCACAGGGGACACACCACAGTAGATGGCTCTGATGGGAGTGGACACATAGCAACACAGTCCATCACAGCACACAGGGTCATAACTGTTATACCTAGTATCATACAAGGTTACTAGGCTATTCACCCTGAATCTCTCACAAGCCTAGCCCAGAGTTTAGCCCATGTGTATGCAAGTCAGCACTTGATGCCCCAGTCCAACAGGGACACAGGTAGTGTCCCAAGTGTGTATGTCCTGTTAATCATCCAGTTATCCAGGTCTCACTTGAAAAGGTCTAAATAGCTACTCTGGCTGATGTGGACAGGGTGTCCATTCCACATCTGGGTGAGTGTGTGGAACACACATCTGGCCTGCCAAAAAGTCCTGTTAATGTGACACCAGGTTGAGGGTGTGTGTATGGGTTAATAGAGTGGAGCCTGACTTGAAGTTGTGCAACAGTGCCATCAAGGTGGTGTCTGTGATTGACTTGTATGTCAGACAGACGTAACCTCTGAGGAGTCTGTATGAAATTGGGTAGAATGATGGGCTAGTCTGTGTACAGTAGCTGTGTGAGGCCCTGGTATTCCCTGCTGGGGAATCTCTGTGTTTTCCACAGCTGCTGCATGTGCTTTGCCAGGTAAATGACCACAGGAGCATTATACTCAATAATGGTCCTTATTAAGGGGGAATGCAGGGATTTTGTGTCCCCCATGTCACTGGCTGGCATACCATTATGTATGAAGTGGGCCATGTAGAAGGTTCTCCTTACAGTGGAAGCAACATGGTGGGCAAATGTCATGTCATCAGCCTGTGTGCACATAACCCTTTAGACTGATTGCATACTTAGGCTGTTGTTAGTACTGTGATAATATATAGGGATGTTACTCTCCCCAAATGGGATGATGCTGCATGTCATGATATAGACAGTTCTTCTTACAATGGAAGCAACGTAGTGGGCAAATGTCATGCCATTAACCAGTGTGCCCATAACTCTTTTGAATGATTGCATGCTTAGGATGTTGTCAGTACTGTGATAATATATGGAGACATCATTCTCCCCAAAGAGGATGATGCTGCATGTTGTGATATACAACCTAAGGCCTTGTTTTTGGCACTAGTCACATATCTGCATGAGACCCTCTTGGCAAACGTACACATCAGTCGGGAATCCGGTGACAGCTCCCAGCATGCAGTTGTCTGCAAACATGGTCAGCCATAACCCATTGGCTGTGCCCTGCACCTCAGAAAAGTACATCAGATAAACAATTACCAGGTTACTCCCGCTAGTTATGGGTCTACAGCTTAGGGGTATTCCCCTATATGGAGCATGTGGGTCCTGTCAGTGTGCCAGTGTGCTACCCATCTGGCGACATATGGACTGATGCCTAGGTGGGAGCGTCTAGGTAGGCAGTGTGCACTGTCAGCCCCCATCCATGGCTTTGGTGACTATGTCAAAGAGGTCAACCAACTGCAACAGTCATGATTCCTGCCTTGACAAAGCCTAACAGTGTGTGATGGAGTGTGTGGAGGTCACCAATGTCCTTGTTAATAAGGTTCACTATAAATTATGCCATGGCCTTGCAAACCAGTCTGTTAGACTGATGGGTCTATAACATGCCAGATTGTTGGACACGCCATCTTAATGTAAAGGGGTGACAGTGGGTTTTTTTCACTTGGCTGGGATAAAGGTGGTAGTGAGGCCTGGTGGAATACAGTGCCTTGTGGTGCTGTAAGATCATGCGTGGGGTCATGTAGGATGCATCCTTTGATGTGAGAGTCTCCCATGGTGGCTGTATACCATGACTTTGAGGTGGCAGTGGTGACCTGTTCCCTGCATATAAGGGGAAGGGGGCAGGTACTGGGGATGTCCTGATGTACTGACGGGGTGACAGGAAGTGCAGACTACACTGAATCTGATGGGCAGCACGTATGCTATACCTACAGAGCTTGTATATCCAGTGCCCTTGACCACCACTACTGAGCAGATCTGAATGCTTCATTTAATGTTGCAGACATATGTGAAGAAGGGGAGAAGATTGTCTGTAGTGGATGTCACCAATGTGGGCTTGGGGTTTGCTTTGCAGGATTCCGGTATCATAGGATCCTAGGATCATAGAATGTTGCTAGGGTATTGGCCCTGAGGCCCTTACAAGCCTAGCCATTAGTTTATCCCAAACAGAATCATCAATCAGCACCTGTTGCCCCTGTCATTCAGGGACACCGGTGGGATCCCTGAGACAGATCTGTGGTATCCCATCCACTCATCATGGTTACACTTGATGTGGGTCTGCATGGTATTATGTTTGACACATATGGAAACTGCATTCCTGAGACAGGGCATCCTCTGAGAGACAAACCTGTCTCTCTGGCAGGTTTTGTTGATGGCACATGTCAGATTCAGGCATGTTGTGCTGCTAATGTGCAAAGAATTAGACTCACATATATGGGGCAGCTATTGAAGGCCAGGGTCCAACATTGCCTGGTAGGCATGCCACAGCCCACCTCTGGCCAACCTGTTTGATACTGAGTGGTGCACTACTGATTAGAGGCTGTCTGTATGGGACAGGTGTTAGAGGCCATGGATTACCTTTGTGGGTATTATCATGACCTTTCTATTTGGTGCAAATGCCTGGATAGATAAAAATCAGATGGGCCATTTTAGTAAATTATTGTTCTACTGACTGAGGACTATACAGAGGTAATGTCCACTTTTTTTTAGATGCATTCCTTTTACCTATAAGTTGAAACATGTACAAAGCCTTTCTGACCACTGCCACTACATGATGCCTGAATGCGGCATTGTTATCAGACTGAGTACCCAGCTCTTTCAGTACAAGTTGTGTGTTTATGGGGTTGGTAATGATGTGGCAAACAGTGGAGCTGTGTCCTTGCTATATGGTATGCTAGTACTGTTTTCTGTCTTTATCTTGAGGCCAGGACCTTGGCACCAGTCTGTACCTGATTTAAGTCCCTGTTGCAGTGTGTCAACATCATTTGGTGGGTCAGTGACAGCACACAACTTGCAGTCACCACAGCCTTAGTTAGTACCTACAAATGTAGGTGGTGGCAGTTAGCAATGATGCCTAGATACATGTGGGTTATTTAGGAACAGCGTTTACTCACAGGGCCTCACAATGTATACATATTGCACGCATAGGCAACATAGAGTAGGGATACCACCTTAATAAATGCTCAATGTGGGACACATCATGTAGTATAATGAGAGCTGGCAGCACAAACCATACCCATGGCAAGTGCAAAGGACAGGACTTCTCTTGGTCTGCCAATATGACAACTTATTTTTGTAGCATTTCCCTACATTATGCTATGTCTCAGAACATTAAAGTGCTCTGATTTAAAATGACTGCTTTATGCAACTATTACACACATGTATACATCCAGGCCTAGCACTCAAGTGTGGGGTCATTTACTGCACTGTTCTAACTTGTTGATACTTGTGAACCTCTGCTTTCCTTAACAAAAACAAAAAAAACAAAAAAATCTTGCTTTTTTCCCACTTTTCTGATATTTAAAAAAGTTCAGTTACAGATTTTCTGTTCTGAACTGTTTGTAAGTTTCTTGGAGGCCATTGTTTGCTTGGGCTAAAGGGAAGTCTCTGTGTTCATCAGTGGCAGTGATAAACATTGAGCAGCCTGCCTGCCCCTGTGGGAGTGGTTACTGCCTTGAAACTGTAGTTTTATTGGCCATTTTGGGTCAATTCCTAACTCCTTGATCTCCCTCTCTTAAAACCCGATTGCCTCGTGGTTTTGGCATCTTTTTGGACTTGTTGGCTGTTGGTGAAGCACCCACCAAGAGGAGAAAATGCTGAGAGAAGAAAGGAGCCACTTTTGAGATTTTAAGTATTTTGCTTCAGATTATTTGTTAAGTTTTTTCTGCATTGCCGCCTACTTTTGAGCATTTTCTGGCTTGTTAAACTTGATTTCTGTGTTGGTAACTGTATTTAGAACACTACCTAGAGCTGATTACTGAATTTCCTGCCTGCACTTATTTTTAAAATCGTTTTTTTTCTTAAAACTTGCATTTTATCTGTCTCTGGCCTAGCACTCAAGTGTGGGGTCATTTACTGCACTGTTCTAACTTGTTGATACTTGTGAACCTCTGCTTTCCTTAAAAAAACAAAAACAAAAAAAACTAGCTTTTTTCCCACTTTTCTGAGATTTAAAAAAGTTCAGTTACAGATTTGCTGTTCTGAACTGTTTGTAAGTTTCTTGGAGGCCATTGTTTGCTTGGGCTAAAGGGAAGTCTCTGTGTTCATCAGTGGCAGTGTTAAACATTGATCAGCCTGCCTGCCCCTGTGGAAGTGGTTACTGCCTTGAAACTGTAGTATTATTGGCCATTTTGGGTCAATTCCTAACTTATTGATCTCCCTCTCTTAAAACCCGATTGCCTCGTGATTTTGGCATCTTTTTGGACTTGTTGGCTGTTGGTGAAGCACCCAACAAGAGGAGAAAACGCTGAGAGAAGAAAGGAGCCACTTTTGAGATTTTAAGTATTTTGCTTCAGATTATTTGTTAAGTTTTTCTGCATTGCCGCCTACTTTTGAGCATTTTCTGGCTTGTTAAACTTGATTTCTGTGTTGGTAACTGTATTTAGAACACAACCTAGAGCTGATTACTAAATTTCCTGTCTGCACTTATTTTTAAAATCGTTTTTTTTCTTAAAACTTGCATTTTATCTGTCTCTGGCCTAGCACTCAAGTGTAGGGCCATTTACTGCACTGTTCTAACTTGTTGATACCTGTAAACCTCTGCTTTCCTTAAAAAAAAACAAAAAACAAAAAAATCTTGCTTTTTTCCCACTTTTCTGAGATTTAAAAAAGTTCAGTTACAGATTTGCTGTTCTGAACTGTTTGTAACTTTCTTGGAGGCCATTGTTTGCTTGGGCTAAAGGGAAGTCTCTGTGTTCATCAGTGGCAGTGATAAACATTGAGCAGCCTGCCTGCCCCTGTGAGAGTGGTTACTGCCTTGAAACTGTAGTTTTATTGGCCATTTTGGGTCCATTCCTAACTCCTTGATCTCACTCTCTTAAAACCCTCTTTTGCACGGTTTTGCGCATTTTTGCGCATAGCGCAACATTGGGCAGTGCCGCCTAATTGGGTTTAAACTATTCCTGGCTCCACAAAGTCTGCTCTTCACTTTTTCCCTTAGAACTGCTCTATCTCTCAAATTAAACACCATATTCTCATTCTAAGGCCCCTCACTGGTCCAAATAAGTAATTTTACAAGTTAGCACTTATAAACCATAAGCACTACTTACTCTTATACTCTCTACGATTACCTTGTCCCCTATTGGTCCATTTTAATTCAGTTCCCTATATTACTCTAGCATGTCCAAAGGTCAGTCACTGGTTTCCTCTCCAGTCCAGCTGGTGAATCTGGGAACTTTGAGGCAATGTTACAACTGTCTCATGTACACGGACAACCCTCTCCTCCTCCAAACAGGTTCAAATATATGTGAGAGATGCAACCATATAGCCAAACTGGAGGCTGACCTCTCTCATCTCAAAACTGGTGTAACCAGTCAGGAGGAGAAGGTAACCTCACACAACACAATTCCAGTATCACATAGTCCCACCACAACAGCGAACCAAACACATAAAAACACAAAAACATACTCAGAGGCTCTAAATAAAAATCTACCTAAGCAACAGAGACCTCCAAAGCAGATATCCAAGCAAACGCTACCCCAAAACAAAACACGTACAACACATAGCCCACAAAGTCAGTGTGCCAAGCAGTCACAATCATTAAGGACACCTGATACTCTTGTAATAGGTGACTCTATTGTCAGACACACTGATGTCCCGCTCACCAGGCTGAATAAAGAGAAGGTCACAGTGAGCTGCCTGTCAGGCACTAGGATCCGCCACATAACGCAAGCCCTCAAGTCACTCCAAAGCAAATACAAATATGACTCAGTCATTGTACATGCTGGCGTGAATGACCTGAGACGTACCTCCCTCGACTACATGAAAAGAGACATAGAGGAGCTCTCTGATCATGTAGCCCAGGCCAGTATGACCCTGACCTTGAGCAGCATCTTACCCTCACCTAAATGATGCCACAGTATGAAGACAAAATGATCGATTTTAAGAATTAGCTAAAATTTTGGTGTCATTCAAAGGGGATCCAGTGTCTGTCAGCCTGGGATGACATGCTCGATAAGCCACGTTGCTTCGCTAGGGACGGCTTGCACCTGTCACCCCTGGGCTTTTGGATATTAGCAAAGGCTCTTGCCACCCCCATAGTGCCTTTTTTAGGTAAGGCTTAAAAGTCAAACCCACCTCCATAGACAACACAAGGAACAAGGAACTAAGGGTAATGCTGCTAAACGCCAGAAGTCTTAACCTCAAGATGCATGCACTCGAAGCTCTCCTCAGTATGGAGGACATCGATATCTGTGCAGTGACAGAAACCTGGTTCAAGGCTCCAGAGATCACCCCAGCACTACTAGGTTATACCTCATATCATGCTTTTCGGCCCCAAAACCTGGACCGAACCATAAAAGGAGGGGGAGTTTCCATATTTATCAAGGATATCCACACCTCCAGGTTAGTGGCATTGCATGAAGTATCGGAGACCATCCATGTGCAACTGACAGTGGGCAAGACAGCTTTTCAGTTTATAGCATCCTACAGACCACCCTCTCAAAGTCAGGAATCCCACTCGGCTTTCCTGAAAACATTGGAGAACATGAAGATCTCTCTGAACACCATTATATTGGGTGACTTCAACTACCCAAACATAGACTGGGAGCATTACTCAAGCCCCAGCACCTTAGCCCAAAGGTTCCTGGAATTTATAAACTCAAATGCTATGGAACAACTAGTCACCACTCCCACAAGAGGAGAAAACATACTAGACCTGATCATTACCAACATGGGGACTCTATGCTCCATACCAGAAGTATATCCCTCATTGGTAAGATCAGACCATAAATTAATCTCACTGGATATATACATCCCGACCCCACCCCCAGCCCAGAAAACCACAGTGAAAAACTTCTCAAAAGCAAACTTAACACTTCTCAAAACTGAAGTGGAATCCTTCAAGGCCCCAGGGCCAGTGGAAACTACGGCCCAAACTGCAGAATCCTATATAAACACATTCTATGGACATCTCCAGGAATGCATGGATCATGCTATCCCAAACAAAATCAAGACCCAATCATCCAAAGGCAGGCGTCCAGTCTGGTGGACCCCAGCCATAAATAAACTGTACAACAGAAGGAGGAAGCTACTACACGAAAGAGCAAAATACCTAAAAGGGAAGGCATCTCTGATCAGTACTAGCAAAAAATTACGATCCCTCATAAAATCCTCCAAGGCCAGCTTCGAGAGAAAAATTACACAGGACACTAAAGACAATCATAAGGCTTTTTTCAGTTATGTTAGGAACCTGGGATGCAACTCCCGGACTTGTTCTGAGTTGATTCTAAGAGACAAAAAAATACACTGAACCCACAGACATCGCCAATATCCTGGCAGACAGGTTAAGTGCAAACTTCTCCACCCCCTCCCCCCCAAAAGAGCAAGTATCTATCCCAGCAGAGTGCAGCCTCCCAAACATCTCTGATGTTCAGGTGAAGGCCGCCCTCTCCAAAGCAAAAAACACTGCTTCCATGGGACCAGATGGCGTCCCGGGTTGCGTCCTACATGAACTCCAAGAAGAACTAATCCCTCAAGTAAAACTGCTGTACAATCTCAGCCTCACTACAGGATATGTGCCCAAAGAATGGTGTACAGCAACAGTGGTCCCACTCCACAAAGGTGACACCTCTGCGGACCCTGGAAACTATCGCCCCATAAGCCTGACTAGCCTAGTCTGCAAGGCTATGGAGAGGATCATCATGGAACTCATAAACAAAGACATTGGGGACCTACAGACACTAGATCCTACCCAATTTGGCTTTGTCAAGGGCAGATCCTGCCTTTTGAACCTGGTCAACTTCTTCGAAACAGTCACCAAGGCCATAGATGAAGGGAAGGTAGTCCACACAGCCTATCTGGACCTCGCAAAGGCATTTGACACAATACCCCACTCGGGCATCATAGATAAGCTATCCAGCCTAAATATAAACCCCTGTGCCACAAGATGGACCGCAAACTGGCTCAAAGACAGAACCCACAGAGTCAGAGTTGCTGGAGCCATGTCAGACTCGAAACCGGTCACAAGTGGCATCCCAAAAGGTTCTGTCCTGGGACCTTTCTTGTTCGGTATTTACTTTTCTGAGGTACAGGCCAAAGTGGGAGGACTACGGCTCACCAAGTTCACAGATGACTGCAAACTGGGTGCCATAATCGACTCTCCAGCTAACACAAACATCCTTCAAAAAGGTCTTGCAGAGACGGATAACTGGTGCCAGAGCCATGGTCTAAAGCTAAATGCCAAAAAGTGTATAGTCATACCCTTTGGCAAAAACAATGTGCCCACAAATTACCACATAGGTGGTAACCCATTAAGTACAGAGAAAGTAATTAGGGATCTGGGGACCCAAGTTGATAGAAATCTCTCCTTTGACAACCACATTGCCAAAGTGGTTAGAAAGACCTTCTACATAGCCCACCTCATCATGAAAGGATTCACATCTAGATCAAGAGAGGTAATCGTGCCCCTTTATTCATCCCTCATCAGGCCCATCATAGAATACAATGCCCCCTTTGGGATGTACCTTACCCGACACCTGCAGCAATTAGGAAGACCCCAACTACCTCACCAGGAGGATCAAGGGACTCAAACAGATGCCATATGCTGCTCGGTTAAAAAAACTCCAGCTCTACTCAGTTGCATACCGCCTACTTCGAGGCGATCTATGCCTGACATATAAAGCTATGTCCAAACCAGAATTAATGGACGTGCTCCACCTCAGTAAATCTAAATTCCTTAGAGCCACGCGCTCGAGGGACTTGAACCTCAGCACAGAAATAAATAGAACATGCTGGAGGGACAGATTCATAACCCAGAGGCTCCGTTCGCTCTGGAATAGAATTCCAATTCATGTTAGGCAGAGCCCCTCACTGACTCTCTTCAAGAAGAATCTTGATGAGTGGATGGGGGATCGTAGGTTTGTCCCGGGGATTACTTCCGTGTCACTATTAGACAGATGCACAGTAAACTAAACTTTAAAAAGGGCACAGTATACTCAACCGGGCTTGGCTTATAAATGCCCCAGGGCAGATAGCCTAGTATGAACCTATGAACCTATGTAGGAAATGTTTGTTATTCTACACTCTTGGGACCTATGTAATGTTTTAATTGTTTTCAGAGGACACACCTGGCCAAACATGGACTGCTACATGCATGGTTGGACAGGTGTTGACCCTAACACAGTCACACTGCTGCAAGTGAATATATAGGTTCATAGGTGTGTATTAGGCTAATGGCCCTGGAGCCTTTACAAGCCTAGCTCATAGAAGTGCCCTGGCATTGTGACACCTTACGTTAGTTCCCAGTGCCTCTATCAAGTAGAGCCACTGGAGTGATCCCTAGGATGAACTTTCTATTTCCCATCCACTCATTAAGATTTCTCTTGAAGAGGGCCAGTGAGGGGCTCTGCTTGACATGTATGGGAAATCTATTCCAGAGCATGGTCAGTCCCTGGGTTATGAACCTGTACCTTCAGCATGTTCTGTTGATTGTGGTAATGACGTTGAGGTCTCTGGAGCATGTGATGCGGAGGGATTGGGATTTCTTTAGATGTAGCATTTCTAACAGTGCTGGGTCAGACATGGCTTTGTAAGTCAAGCAGAGATTGCCTCTTAGTAGACGATATGAGACAGAGAATAGCTGGAGTTTTTTGAGTCTGTCCATGTACAACATGTGTTTAAGGACTAGGATCCTCTTTGTGAGGTATGTTTGTGCCCTTTCCAGCTGTTGCATGTGTCTAGTAAGAGACATGCCAAATGGGGCATTATACTCAATGATTGGCCTAATGAGGGAAGAGTAGAGAGAGAGAGATGATGACCTCTTTCTTCCTGGATGCAAAACCCTTGGTAATGAGATGTGCCACATATAAGGACTTTCTGACCACAGTGGCAATGTGGTGGTCGAAGGAAAGGTTGCTGTCAACCTGTGTCCCCAGATCTCTTACAACACCTTCAGTGTTCAGTGGACTCCCATCAATGTGGTAATTAGTGGGAACTGAGTTTTCCCAAAAGGGATGATGATGAATTTTTTGGTATTAAGCTTAAGGCCATGGTTTCAACACCAGTCATTGGTCTCAGTGAGGACATTCTATAGGATGTCTACATCATTTGGGGAGTCAATAATGGCTCCCAGCTTGCAGTCATCTGTGAACTTGGTCAGCCAGTGTCCCTCTGTGTTGGCCTGGACTTCTGAAAGGTAGATGCCAAACAGGAGAGGACCCAACACTGATCCCTGTGGGACTCCACTCATGACTGGTTGGCAGTCTGACTTGGAGTCCACTACATTCACACTGTGGGTTCTATCCGTGAGCCAATTTGCAACCCACCATTGATATAGGGGCTGATGCTTAGTTTAGTGAGTTTATCGATAATTCCTGTGTGGGGAATAGTAACAAAGGCCTTGGCCAGATTGAGGTAGGCTGTATGAGCTGCCTTCTCCTCATCCACAGCTCTGGTGACTGACTCAAAGAAGTCAACCAGGTTAAGCAGGCATGATCTACCTTTCACAAAACCAAGTTGCATGGGACATAGAGTTTGGAGATTCCCTATATCCTTGTTAATTAGGTCCATGATGATGCACTCCATAGCCTAACATATCAGACTCATCAGGCTAATGGAGCGATAATTCCCAGGGTCTGTACTTGCTCCCCCCTTTATGGAGAGGGATAACTGTAGCAGTGCACCATTTGGTAGGGACAAAGCCTGAGGTGAGGCTGTGATTGAACAGGGCACACAGATGTGGTGCCAGTTCACTTTGTAGTTCATGTAGAACACATCCAGGGATATTGTTGTATCCCACGGAAGCTGTATTCTTGGCCTTGGACAATGCAGCTTTAACTTGTGCTGCAGTAATGCTAGGTGCCTGGCATTTCTCCAGTATTGTGATTGGTCCTTTAGGACCTGCCCTTGTTGAGAGTGGAACTCCTACCTGTCTAGTTGTCAATACTATAGCACTACATACATATCACATGTACCATGGAGCTTATACAGTATGTAGTGTTGGCCACTACTATTCAGATGGATGACATCTGCAAGTGCTTTAAAGTTGCCACTGGGTGGGGTTAGCACATTTGCATAGGTTTTTAAGAAGGTAGGATGGTTGCACACAAACACAGGGAAGACAGCCACAGTGCTGCAAGGTGACATGTATACACATACACTCACAGAGTTTCCGGTTTTGAAATTAGAACTCTTACCTATCTAGTTGTATGTACTATAGGGCAATGTACACATCACATGTGCCACAGAGCTTACATGTGTGGAGAGTGTCTAAGTGTACATCTAAGGTGGATGACACCAGCATGTCCTGTAAAATAACCCAAATGGGGGGAATAACAGGCCCCCAAAATGGTATAGCCATTACAGACACACACAAGGCAGCCACAGTGCTACAGGGGATATGCGCCTCGCAAACACACACACACACTCACACACACACACACACACACACACACACACACACACACACACACGCGCGCACACAGTTGGCAGTTCTGAGATTAGATCCTCTACCTATCTAGTTGTATGCACTATAATGCTACATACTTATTGCATGCACCATGGAGCTTATGTACCTGAATAGTGTCTAACTGTGCACATAAAGTGGATGACACCAGTAGGCCTTGTAACGTAATGCAATGATGGGATTACCAGGGTAGAACAGGCCTTAAAGTGTATTGGCATTGCACACACAGCTACAGGAGAATATACTTACACACAAGTATTGAGTTGCTGTTTTGGAGATGAGAACCACCACCTATCTAGCTGTATACACTGTAGTGCTATGTACTTATTACATGCACCACAGAGCTTATGTGTCTGGAGAGTGTGTATCTGTGCATCTAAGGTGGATTACATCACCAAGCCATGTAAAGTAGGCCAATGTGGGGTTCACAGGTAGGCACAGGCTTTAATATGTATTGCCATTGCACACACATAGGCAAGGAATACACGCAGCAACAAGGGGATATACTTACAAACAGGCACACACACTCACTAAGTTGCCATTGCTGGGATTAGAACCACTAGCTATCTAGCTGGATACACTTTAATGCTACGTAGTTATCACATGTGCCACAGAGCTTATGCATTTTAATAGTGTCTGCCAATGCTGTTGGAGTGGATGACATCAGTAGTTGCTGACAGGGAGGCCACTGTTGTGGAGGACACTAGTCACAGAGCCATAAAATGAGTGACCATTGAACTGACATAGGCCTGTTGGGAGTGTGTATTCTGCTGTATGTGGAGTATATACAGCACACACACACACAAGGAGGCTGATGTGAGATGAGAATCATTACCTACCTACTATTACACACTAGAGCTAACTGTACTATTTGCACACACCACTGGATACAGTTGGTATACGAGTGGCTGCAGCAGTACAACACTCTATGCCTTTCCTTGTCTCTCTCTCAGTCTCTCTCCCCCACTGTCTGCCTCTCTATATAAGGTATATGTATGTATATATATATATATATATATATATATATATATATATATATATGTGTGTGTGTGTTACCTATAAATATATATATATATATATATATATATATATATATATATATATATATATATATATATATGCATTTATATTAAACTCAACAGATACAGATATATCTTATATGTGCCACATACAGCTAAATAAGGGTAGTCATGTCTGATGGGGATAGGGAGAGACAGTAAAGGTATACATAACTGACTGTAGGCACAGAGATATATGGGCATCACAGTTCTATAGTCAGATGTGGGTTCAGACGTGGACTGAAATTAGCTAAGTGTAGGACCATGCCCAGTATGACCATCAATACTTACAATGGGACTACAGCCCAGACCTACCTGTACTCCTGTCCAGGATTTTGTGTGCTACAGCCCATTGTTTGCTGAACCTGATTAAACAGTCCAGCACCTCCCTGATAGAATGTCTGAGGGATTTCGTAGCTGTGTGCTGTCCATAATATCTGACCCATATTTAGGGTGTGTACAGAGTGTATTGGACTGAATAGAGTTTTGCATAATATGTCCATTACATTTTACATAGTGCTGTGATTTCTTGGTACGTCAGTGGCAGATCATTATAGACTGATGTGAGGAACCACTGACAGACATTTGGGTTACCGACTCCATACACCGCATGGAACCCATGCTACTGCACAAACTGTTGTATTCTGCACTTTCTACATTTGTCTGGCCAGTAGTTCCTTCTTGCCCTTATATGTGGGCCTTTGTCCTGCCCTGCTCCAGGTCCTGGCTTTGCCCACAGTTGCTGCTCTATGTATTTGTAGGTATACTGTGACTGGGGTAAGAGATGTAACATCATGCACAGGGTTATAGTCTTCACACCTCTGACTGCCCCTGTTTTGCAGGTTGTCCAGCATAGTGCTCCATACATCTGCTCTGGTCCTTAGACAGTTTTTTTTGTACTGTTATTAATAGGCTACATGTTGTCCATGCCTCTCAACCTCTTACAGCCAAAAATCTGGACAGGGTCATATATAACAGTGGGACACAGGCCCAAACATGGGGACAAGATTTTATATTACCCTTACAAACACAGACAGTTGGTAGAATATTTTTGTACTAGCATGCATTTTCTGATGGGCATAAAGTCTGAATCTCAGCTGTCTGTCATTTCCTCACAGCAACCTTTATTGAGCTGCCAATAGTTGCCAGAAAACTGCAACATTATGATAAACAGCACAGATATATGAGGTATAAATGTGGACATTCTGCAATACTCTGTACATTTGTAAGTTATGGAGAGTGCCCACTGACTTGTAAGTACTGACACAGTTACGTGACAGCCTATATATCCTGGTACTACACTGATTTGTTACAACATGCTATTGTACTAGCCACCATCTAAGTTACTCAGAGTTGTGTGCTGTCCACATCTGTGGCCTCCTGTCCCTCCATTGTCTCTGTGTTTGTCCAGCTGTATTGCAGTAAGAGATACTGACATATGGACATTCTGTATAACTCCTACCATAGGTGTAGCTCACATGCAAAACTGTAAGCACAGCCAGTCTCAAACCATATACCCCATCAACCATGGTAATGCAGCTAGCCCACTAAGCCACATCAGCCACTAGATAGTGCAGTTCACATCCTGACACTATCAAGCACAGACATACATAACACATTGATCCCTGCATATTGGGGAAATGGTACATGTTGCCGGTTGGTTAGGACAGCCCAGGGACTGTGTGGTCTGCTATTACCTTGTAAACATACTGTTACTGCAGTTGTATGGGAACACAAGTGTATTGGGGGTAGGGGACTCTAGCACACTGACAGTCAAGCATCTGTCCTGTGACCCCACTGTTTGTAATTCCTGGCATAGTGCAGTGGGTTTTGCTGGCTTGGGGCATACTGCATATTATGGGTCAGTCATTATTGGACAGAGAGTTCCTGCTGTCCCACACAGCTGTCAGTTTTCTGAAGCTATCCTGGTAGCCTACTCTATTCCCTTACATACATGTGGCAGGTCCATACATATACTACCACAGTCTACTACCCCATTCATTTTATTGTACAGAAGATTGACTTACATTGTGCCTGCAGCAGTTGAGATAACAGTGCTTCAGGGCTGTCTCCATCTGATACATGTAGTACACAGCCAATACATGGTAAGGTACAGGTTGTGTGGTGTGGCTGGCATCCTTTTTCTATGTATGTGAGTCGGAGTGAGGTGTCAGTTCCTAGGACCCAAGGTTGTCAGTGCATGTGCTATGCATTGCCTCTTTGCCAAGGTCAGGGCATACTGGGCATGCCTATATCTGTCTACAGGGACAGGCTCAGGGGGTTCCTCCTCTGAATCCCCCTGTGGCTGTGGGGACTTTAGCACTGGTGGGGAACTGTGTGTTCCTTCCCTGTGATGTTCATGCTGCAGCTGTTGCCACATAATCATATTGTGTAGCATGGCACATACTGTGAAAATGTGTGCACATATGGCTGGAGAGTACTGCAGGACGCCACCAGATATACTGAGGCAATGGAACCCTGACTTGAGCAGCCCAAACACATACTCTATGATGTTCCTAGTTTGTGCTTGTGCCTCATTATGACATTCTTCAGTATATGTATGTGCATTTCTAATGGGTGTCATCGTCCATGGTTCCAGTGCATAGCCAGCATCTCCCAGTAGATGGCCGTATGGGATGTCCCCCCTGGCAAACGTCTGGTACAGCTGTGAGGCATGCCAGATGTGGGAGTCATGATAACTGCCAGGTTTCCCAGCATACGCATTCATGATAATGCCCTGGGCATTGCACACATCCTGCCAGTAGATGGAATGATACCCCTTGCAGTTGATGTAGACCCTATCCTCTTCACCAGGCGGTGCTTTGATGTTCATGTGAGTGCAGTCTATAGCACCCAGTATCTCAGAGTAGTGTGCTACACAGTGGAAGAGATGCATATTGCTGACTATCTCCTCAGGGGGGTGGGGTAAATAAATGTGCTCTCTGGCATGTGCTTGCATGGCATCCAGGAACTGGTTGAGTACCCTGGATACAGATGCCTGTGAGACTCCCATTATGTCCCCAGTTAGTCTTTGAAAAGTACCAGTAGCTAATATTCTAAGGGCTACACATACCTTTGTTTCCACTGGGATGGGTTGCTCTCTGTTGGCATTGGCTCTAAGTTGAGGGTGACAGAGCTCAGTGAGTTCTTGCAGTATGTCCCTCTCCACCCTGTAACTCTCTCTCTACAATCTCCAGCTCATGTAGCTCCAGGAAGGTTACCATGGGCCTGAACACTCTTCTCCTTCTCAGTCTGGGCCTATCAGCATCATTACTGACCTCAGCCTCAAGTGCATACAGATGTAGCTAAGCAGCAGCAGCCCCTAACATTCCTTCAGTTACAATTCCCAAATGTGTGCTCCAATGGTGCAGAGTATGTGGGAAAATTAGATTGTAGGGTTTATGCATACTTTATAGTGGTGTTCTGCAGATGCAGCCTGCATGTTTGGCTCATTATGCTGCATTCCACCTGATAGGTATAGTATTCAGGGTTTGAATGGGCCAGTGTCTGTCGAACAGGGCTTATCAGTCATTTTTACCTGATTGGCTTTCCCAGGCTATTTTCTTTTTTTTTCTTTTTTTCCCGATTTCTTTCACTACTAAGCAGTGTGGCATGCCACTCAAACTCACGGCACTAGTGTAAACAATGCTCAGCAGTTTGGATCCTCCCCTGTGCACGGGCATGATTTGTTTTCTTTAACCAGCTAAAACATGTGCCACAGGGCTAAGCAGAGCTTAGCAGCATCAGAAACACCCTCCTGCTTAGCTGTGCTTAGCTGAGTGCAAACAGGTGCCGCTACGCTCCAGTCTGCTTGAACATATAATGATACACCCTCTTTTGATGTCAGCTACCTTGTCTACTACTATGTACATGGTTCTAGCCCTACCACAGGTTGTACCTATGGACACAGTGGTCCTTTTTGTTATTCAATAACTCTAGCTCATTTACATACACCTAACTGAGTATACCCTAGATACTTCACTATTCCAGGGCCTGCCTCCTTAGCAACCAATGAAACCTACCATTTTATGACTCTGCATGCTGGGTACTATAATGCAATAGTTTTGAAAATGTCTAATTTTCATTTTTTTACACTTTTTAATTATTTATTTATTTATTTTTGCCATAATGGCATGTTTGTGCGGCCCCTATTTAAAATTTACAGTCCAGTACAGGATTTCTATCTACGTACATTTCTTACACCACCACGGCACCTACACAGTGCCTTCCTGCTTACTGTATCAGAAATCAAACTCATTTGCATGGATTTCACCAACTTATGAGGTGATTTGCATTTTGTGGACACTAGCGTGTCCGCACACTTGTGCATGCCCCTCCGACCTCTTTACTGGATCACTTGGTGGCCAAGTTCTGTGTTGGAGCCATGTCACTATGCCTACAGGGAGAATCGCTCTGTGTAGGCTTTATTGAATTCCCTCCAGGGTAAAAGCACTATAAAGAGACAGTTATTCTTATATGTTTAATAGGTTAGAGGATGTAATGTAAACCTTATGGGATGTTACAATTCTCAGTGCTGTGATGAAACTTGATGCATACATTCTTCCCAGCTTCAAATTTTTGTTATTGTCCTTTCAAATGTGTGAGTTTTACAGTGTGAAGTACGAGTTCCTGTGTAGTCTGCTCAAACAATGCTCTGCCCTGCAGAATGCTTTTGCAGATTGTCAAATGTTCCAATCCAGACGCATTTCAAACCTTATTTTCTTATTATAAAATATGTGTGGAATGTTGGCTACATGTTATTAACACACTGATACCCTACTTATGTCTTAATTAGTGTTCCACCATCCTATCCTTACTTGGTCCCCATTGGAAAACCTTTATTGTACACAGCATGACAGAATTATTATGAAGACAAGGAAAAGATTAACACACCACAAAGATGACCAGAAATGACCCATAAAAAAAACTCTCTTTATTTGATAAATCACACTTGTTTAATTTAATTTATGTAATCCCTGCTAATTCCTTGCTTTATCTGTGCATTTTACTCATTTTTTACTGAACAAAAAGTGTTTTTTTTTTCTCTCAATGTTAATGCTATTAGACTGGTTACCTTGAAACAGCCTTTTGCAAGGATTCTCTAACCAGTGGCATCAGTCGTTTGTGGTACAACTGCACTTGTGTTTTTATGTTTGGTAGACTGGGATTACTCATCTCATGGCAGGAGGGGCTTGCCTGGTCTATCTGAGTTTGGAAACACACTAAAAGACTCAAGGTGTAGTTGTTTTATTGGCCAGGTGGCTCAGTAGTCAGTTTCCTGCTTTTCATTGCTGGTATAAAATTTGGTGCATTTACTCAGAGCTGTTCACTGTGCAGTAGTGCTTAGTAGTGCTCTGTACAGAAGCAACACCTGTAAGGCAAATTTTTCCTATATGACTAATCTCTGAGCTATACCGTGTAACTTAACAAGTGCAGATCAGCTAGTCTGGGTGTGGACAAGCTTAAAGAAACTAATTTCCACACTGAGCAGCACTAGCACTATAACTCAAAATTATATAACCTAGACTAATCACTAACCCTATACAGCATCCTTAGGGAACCTTATATTAATCCCTGTATGCTCCTTTCACTACCTTGAAAATTACAGAGCTGTACAATATAGATAGGCAATTTCCAAACATCTCCATTAGCCAGCTTGATAGAAAGGGGAACCATGAGACAATGTAGCAGTTGTCTTTTGTTCATAGACAACCACTTAATTTTTAAAGAAACAGAAGCAGTATATGAGAGATTTAAATATGCAATTTCACTGGAGAGAAAAATCTCACATGCGAACGAGGTTGTCAAGAGCACATAGACACACAAACGTGCACACACACACACACACACACACACACACACACACACACACACACACACACACACACACTATATCCACCACACATAGTGCTCACAATATACTTAGACCAAGTTATGCTGAGACACTTAAATGCATCTTCAAATGGAAGTCAAAATCTAAACCAACTATACTAGAAATAGTGAATATAGTAACAGAGATAAAACAAGTACAATTGAGATCTTTAGAAAAAGGTAGGAGCAAACTACATAGGAAAAAAATAAGAATTTTGGGAACAATACATACAGGGCATGAATGAGGTTTAAAACTAGGCAGTACTTAAATGAGCTGTGTAATGTTTTTTGACTGAAAATTATTGGGTCTATTATAAGTGATGTTATATATAATGTTTGCAACTGGGAGTGTGTCAGTATTTTTTGTGAAGTAAAATTCTTGCAACTAGGATTATGTTGGTGTGGTTTGTTTATCATTTATATAAATGTATGATTGCTTATGTCATAGTGATGGTTTGCTAAACATGTTTCTTGTTTAAAAAGGGGGCAGGAATTGAATAATTTGCAATGCTGCTTAGATTATATGATATATAGCAATATATGTGAAGTATAATGCTTGTTAATTTTAACTTGTTAATACAGTTTGATTACTTTTTATAAATATAAATGTGCCTATGTCACAAGAGATAATTCAATAAAAGTGTTTAAAAATAAAAAAGACCTCCTTAACATAAAAACTGCATTGCTTATCCTCAACAAGCTCAAAAGCATTATCTAACACATCATGTGCACCAACACCCATGAAGTCAAATAAAGCAAACAGACTATCCTGGACTCTAGTCATACAGAAATCCATTGTATGACCCAAGTTGCCCCAGTCTACAGATAGAACAAGTAGAAGATAATGATTATTTGCTTATGTAGAGCCAGGCTCTGTCAAGATATGCACATACTCAAGTCATCACACTTAAGATACCAGTATGATTCTGTCATAGTCCATGTGATTATAAATGACCTGAGACATACTTCCCTAGACTATATGTGAAGAGACATTATTGATCTCTCAAAACATGTATCTCAGGCTGGTATGTACCTTGCATTGAGAGGCATATTACCTTCATGAAGGATGATGTCACAATAAGAACAAAAGATGACTGACTTTAATAATTAGATTAATTTCCAATGTCATTCTAGGGGATACAATGTTTGCAGCATAGGAGGACATGGTTAACAGACCACATTGCTTTGCCAAGAATGGTCTGTACCTGTCACCCAAGGCTTCCTAATATTGGCTAAAACTTTATCCTCCTCCTCCATAGAGCCTTTTTTAGGCAATGCCAAATTGGCAAACCTACCAACATAGCAAATACAACCCAAAAAAACCTTAAGGTGTTACCGCTCGATGCCAAGAGCTTAAGCAATAAAACCCATACACTTCAAGATGTCCTCACCCTGGAGAATATAGATGTCTGTACTGTTACCAAGACATTTTTAAAGCCACAGAGAGCACTCTGGCAGTGCAAGGTTTCAGTGTCTTTCACACTTTTAGACCATCAATTACACAGATGGACACTAAAGGTGGAGTAGTCTGATTTACATAAACAGGAAGCATACCTCTAGGTTGGTTAAACAGGATGATGAGCTGCAGTTTCTCCATGAGCAAATCACCACTGACAAAGTCCCATACCATATCCTATCAAGATATAGGTTAACCTCTATGTCCCAAGAGACCCACAGTGCATACTTAGACATACTGGAAACATTGACAGTCCAACCAAATTCCCTACTCATGGTTTATAAATTAATAGGTTCATAAGGTGGTACTAGGCTATCAGCCCTAGGGCATATACAAGCCTAGCCATAACAATTCCCTGGATATTTCTTCCCACAATATTTGCTTCCCTGGATCCCTGTCTAGCAGGGTGACTGATGTGATCCCTGGGGTGAATTTCTTATTTCCTTCCAATCGTCAGGGTTCCTTTTGAAGAGGGCCAATGAGGCACTCTGCTTGACATGTATGGGCAGTCTGTTCCAGAGTATGGGGAATCTCTGGGTCAGGAACCTATCCCTCCAGCATGTTTTGTTCATTGTGATGACAAGGTTAAGATCCCTGGAGTGTGTGCCTCTCAGGGATTGGGATTTCTTTAAGTGGAGCATGTCCAACCGCTCAGGGTTTCACATGGCCTTGTATGTTAAGCAGAGATCTCCTCTGAGTAGACAAAATGCCACAGACTATAGCTGGAGTTTTTTTATATGGTCAGCATAGAGCATCTGCTTTAGGCCTGTGATTCTTTTAGTGAGGTATATCTGCAGCCTTTTCAGCTGTTGCAGATGTCTTGTGAGGTGCATACCAAATGGGGTGTTGTACTCTATAATGGGTATAATGAGGAATGAGTACAGAGGGACAATGACCTCCTTTTTTCTGGATGAAAAGCCCTTTGTGATGAGGTGTGCCACATAGAAGGATTTCCTGACTGTTGTGGCGATGTGGTTATTGAAGGTGAGGCCACTGTCCACCTGTGTCCCTAGGTCTCTCATCACACTTTCGGTGTATAGTGTACTGGCACCTATGTGGCAATTCATGGGTACATGGTTTTCCCAAAGGGGATAACTATACATTTCTTGGCATTAAGCTTGAGCCCATGGCTCTGGCACCAGGCATCGGTTACTCTAAGGCCCTTTTGTAGAATATCCACATCATTTGGTGGTTCAATAATGGCTCCCAGTTTGCAGTCATCAGCAAACTTTGTTAGCCAGAATCCCTTAGTGTTGGCCTGTACTTCAGAGAAGTAGATGCCAAACAAGAGCGGTCCCAGGACTGAACCCTGAGGTACTCCAATTGTCACTTGTCTGGAGCTGTATTTGGAATCGGCTACTTTTACAGTTTGGGTTCTGTCAGTAAGCCAGTTGGCAACTCATTGAGTGATGTAGGGATTTATGCCCAGCTTAGTAAGTTGATCTATGATTCCAGAGTGGGGGATGGTGTTATAGGCCTTGGCGAGGTCCAGATAGGTTGTGTGGACCGCTTCACCCTCACTCACAGCTCTGGAGACTGATTTGAAGAAGTCAATCAGGTTCAGGAGACAAGATCGGCCCTTCACGAACCCAAACCGGGTGGGGTCCAGTGTTTGAAGGTTGCCAATGTATTTCTTTATAAGTTCCATGAAAATGCGTTCCATGCCCTTGCAGATCAGGCTTGTCAGACTGATGGGACGGTAGTTCCCGGGATCCAAGGTGGATTCCCCCCCCCTTGTGGAATGGGATAACTGTAGCTGTGCACCACTCAGTGGGCATGAAGCCTGAGGTGAGGCTATGATTAAAAATGACACTTAGGTGAGGTGCCAGTTTATTTTGTAGTTCATATAGTACACAGCCCGGGATGTCATCTGGTCCCATGAATGCTGTATTCTTAGCTTTGGAGAGTGTGGTTTCTACCTGTGTGGCCGTGATTATTGGAATTTGGCAATCTTTTGGTATTGAGATGGGCCCTTTAGGGGGTGAGAGGGGGGTGAAGTTGGCACTAAATTGATCTGGCAGGATATTGGCAATATCCTTGGGATCAGTATATTTAATGCCATTCTGTTGTAGCTCAGAACAAATCTGAGCATTGCCATTTAGATTCTTGACATAACTATAGAATGCCTTGTGGTTGTTTTTGGAATCTTTGGCAATTTTATTTTTGTAACTAGCTTTGGATGATTTTATGTGGGATCTCAGCTTCTTACTGAGGCTGGTAAGGGAGTTTTTTTGCATCCTGGGATTTTCCTCTTTTCTGCAACAGTTTCTTCCTTCTGTTGTATAGTTTGTTTATGGCAGGGTACCACCTGATTGGCTTCCTTTTTTTGGACAAGAGCATCTTGGTTCTATTTGGGATGCAATGATTCATGCATGAGTGGATGCACTCGTACAGTGCCTTAGTGTAGGATTCAGCAGTCAAACTTTCAGCTCCCGTCTGCATGGGTATCATGAAGTTTGTCACTTCTGACTTGAGTAGCACAAAGTTGTCTTTAGAGAAGTTTTTTATGGCGGTTTCCTTACTGGGGGGTGGGGTGTGATGTGGATGTCAAGAGTGATTTGCTTATGATCAGACCTGACCAATGGGGCGTGACCACTGGTGTGGTGCTTCGATCTCCCACGTCGGTAATGACCAGGTCTAGGATATTGGAGCACTTGGTGGGACAATGGATTAGTTGATCCAGGACGTTGGAATTTATGAATTCCAAGTACTGTTGGGAAAAGGTGTTGGTATGAGGGGTGTCAATTACCCCTTTATATACTGTGAACCAACAAGGCCTCAGACATACAGATACACAGATTCCTCAACTTTTTAAGCACAACCACCCTTGATCAAATGGTGCACTAACCCACTAGAGGTGCTAACATACTGAACCTGGCACTCCCAAATATGACAGAGCACTTTGCCCCCACCCCCTATCCACAGTAAACTCTGTAACAGTTAGGAACCACTCCAAAATAAACTACCTCTTATTAAATAATAATTTGTCAAAATGCAATGGCCCTCCTAACCCAGAATTCACAGCAACATATGCAGAAATGTTCCCAGAGATCCTTTACAACCATGTAAATGACTGCATAGATATTGCTGTACCTACCAGAAATATGCCGAAAACTAAGTAAAAAAAACACACTGCTAGAATCTAAATCTAAATGAGTTATACAACAAAAGGAAAAGGTCATGGCTAAAATCAGGAAGGACAGCTCCAACAAAGATAAGAACTCTCTCATCAAACTAAACAGGGAACTAAGAGGACTAATTAAATCCAACAAAGCTAACTTCAAGTTCAAGATAGCCTCCTAGGGAAAAGACAACTGAAAGGCTTTATACAAGTCAAAAGCAGCACACAGCAGTGTACTGAACTGGTGGAGAATGGTGCCACTTTCACTGAGCCAAGAGATGTAGCAAACCTGTTGGCTGAAAATTTCAGCTTAGCCTTTACCCCTTCACCCCCCCCCAAAGAAATACCTAGAAATATACCTCCAGTTATTAACAGGTAGCAAGTTATCGAGGTGCTTGTTATACCAGAAACACAGCCTCAGTGGGCCTTGACAATATTCTGAGATGCCAAGTGAATAGCCTGAAACATGACCTATCAGTGCTACTAGAGTCACTGTTTAACTATAGTCTTAAATTAAGTTTTGTGACACGAAAGTGGAGGACTGAAATGGCCATCCATTTTCTTAAGGATGGACAATCAGTAGACCCAGAAACTATAGACCAATTAGTCTGACTAGTCCTATATGCTAAGCCATGAAATGAATTATTATGGGAATGATCAACAAAGACATAAGCAACCTTCAGAAATGGGACCTAAATCAGTTTGGCTTTGTCAAAACAAGTCATGAATATTAAACCTGAGAAGGTCAGCAGGGCAATGGATGGGGAAATCAGTGCATATTGTCTACCTTGATCTGGATAAGACATTTGATACAATACCTCACTAAGGCATTGCCAACAAGCTCAACAAACTAAGTGTAAACCCCTACTTAACATGTTGGAGTGTCAGCTGGCTCACAGACAGGACCCATGCAAGTTAGGATTGGTGAGATCACCTCTACAAAAAGAATGGTCACTAGTGGAGTTCCTCAGGGATCTGTGCTAGTCCCGCTCTTCTTTAACATCTCCTTCTCAAAGTCAAGGCCAATGTCAATGGCCTCTGGCAGACTAAGTTCACAGATGACTGCAAACATGGAGCAATCACAGACAGCCCAAAGACACTTACATCTTGCAAGAGGGCCTAACATAGATAAATGACTGGTGCCAAAGTCAGAGCTTAAAACTCATTGCTAATAAATGCATAATAGTACATTTTGGGAAGTCTTCCAAGGAAATTATGTTATTAATAAAACACTGCTAAGAGTTGACCTGGTAGTCATGGATTTGGAAACACATGGTGATAGTAACCTGACCTGTGACTAGCACATGTCCACAGTAGTAAGAAAATCATTCTCTCTATCTCCAATTATAAGTAAGGTCATGGCATCCAGGTCCAGAAAAGTTATCTTGCCAATTTACTCGGCCCTCGTCAGACCGATCATTGAGTATTATGTCCCCTTCTACATGTAACTGACCAAGCATATGCGATGACTAGAGTGTCCACAAATGTTACCAACCAAAAGAATCTGGGGCTTAAACACATTGTCCTATGTGGATTGCCTTAAAGCTCTATGTCTGTACTTAGTCTCATACAGACTACTGAGAGGTGATCTGTGCCTGGCATTCAAGGCATCCTTGGATCTCACTCTGATGGAGCTTTTGCACATCCACAAAATGAACAACATCAGAAATACTAGATCAAAGAATTTAAATTTTGCTTGTGACATAAAAAGAACATGTTGGAGAGACAGATTTGTTTCTCAAAGAATCCCCATTCTCTGTAATAGGCTCCCCATTCACATGAAGCAGAGTTTCTTCCTAACTCTATTCAAACATAACCTTGATCAATGGATGGAAAATCATAAATTCACTTTGGGTTTGACCTCCATGTCTCTGATGGACAAAGACAGGCAGTAAATTATATTCAAACTAACATACCCCCTCTATATAATCTACAATAACATCCAAACTAACATATCCCTCCACTAATAGTAATGCCCAAGATAACATTAGTATATTGCCCCTCACACTACTGTGCTTAGCCACACTGCACTAAGGAAAGAAAGACCAGTGGCACTATTAGGAGACAGTTATTATTATGCACTGAACAGGCTGCATGGATGAATGTACACCATGTGGGCTATATGCTGCACACATACTTCATATTATTTTCATTGTCTTTTCCAATGTGTGCATTTTAACACCCGACATTTGTCTTTCTTTGTGGTGTGATTAACTAATGCTCATGTTTTATAGATTACTGATGCATATTGGCGGTATTCAAATCTAGCATCAGCTCTAAAATTATAAACATTTTTATTCCTCATAACATTTCACCTTGAGAAATAATTAAATATATATATATATATATATATATATATATATATATATATATATATATACACACACACACACACACACACACACACACACACACACACACACATATATATATATATATATATATATATATATATATATATATATGTTATTCTGCCAGCACCTTGGTCCTTTATATTGTTCACAGTTATCACTGCCCTGTTCATACCTTCTGAGCTGCAAGGGACAGACATCTGATGAATTAAAAATGAATGGGTGGACAAACTCTAAAACACAAGGTACAAGTTAAAATCATTGCTCATAGACACTTAGAAGGTACTGGCATAAAATATTTAGTACTAGCATATATATCCTCTAGGGTATAAAGTCCTAACATATAGATATGTTATCTTGTAGTGACTTCAGAACTTAATGACATGATAGGAAAAACTTGCATAATGAATGCAACAACATGCTTTAAATATGTGGACATGCAGGGAATATTAGGATAGTGCAAGCATACCCCTCTACTATCTATATAATGGATATTTTGCAACAATGTTCATATCAGATGAGTAAATAATGACAGAGAAAATGATAATATGACCCAAATCTGTTCTGAAATTACTCAGAATCAGAAATGTCTACATGTTTGTACTCCTTATTTGCATGAAGCTTAGCATGAAGCATTTTAGACCACTGCAAATGCCTGTTATAAGTAAAAAAAAAATCACAAATTAATTAAACATACATTAATTCTTTGCTATTGCTTTAAGAAATGAGATTGTCAGCAATGTACTTCAGTAAGCAATCTTGACAAAAAGTAAGTCATTACAATGTCTTGTATTACTTATGTATCTTAAAATGGCTTGTTTTAGTCAAGATATGATCAGTTCACTGTGAGACTGTGTAATCACTACATACTGTAAATTATGTTTTCACTCCAGCACATTATACTTATAAATGATATACAATGGTGTTGGTCCTTTGCACACATACTTTCTGAGTGGCACTGAGTAGTATACTTTCATGTTTGACATATATGTTTTGTATTTGCATTCTATAATGTACAAACATTGGGAAATATTGACACACAGACTAATGACGATTTGCATACTTTGATCTTGAGCTGAACAGTCATGAATGCTTTTGTGTAACTCCACTATTTGACATCTGTGATTATCATCTATCATATACATGGTCAATAGGTCAATATACCGGAATGAGAAATATTTAGGTATAATTCACAGTACCACCACTCCCTGAATGAAGTAATGTATTAGTTATCTCTGCACTATGTAATGAATCATGATCAATACATTGCTATTGTGTCTACCTGTCTAGACACATTTCTATTTTCCCAAACATGTGATGCACACTACATGTTTGTGCTCTCTAACATTTATAGTGAGACATCTCATGTGCTGTCAGTTAGTGCAATGTACTGTAGCTTGTGAGCTTGGCTAGTTAGGTGTTCAAATCCCACATTGACAGACTAGTATGAGATTTTGGGTATGGTACAGATGCTATGTATGACTGGCTTCATCCACAGATCTGATGTGTACACTTCCACTAAGAAAACACATTTATACCAAGAAAGGGATCTCCCATTAAGTGTATTACCTTTTAGGCCAACATCTGCTCTGAAACATACTGATGAGGTCATCCAATCACACATGCTCTATTTCACACTTGTAGACAGATTTTGCCTGTGGCACTTGCAAATGATACAATGTTCTCTAGCTTCTTCCCTTCAGTAGATAGGTGGCCAAATCCAGCAGTGATTGAGTAGCATAAGTGTGTGTGTGTGTGTGTGTGTGTGTGTGTGTGTGTGTGTGTGTGTGTGTGTGTGTGTGTGTGTGTGTGCATGTGTGGTGTGTGTGTGTGTGTGTGTGTGTGTGTGTGTGTGTGTGTGTGTGTGTGTGTGTGTGTGTGTGTGTGTGTGTGTGTGTGTGTGTGTGTGTGTGAGACAGTAGTGCTAGGTAGGAGTGGCTTTATTCACAGACCTGATGTGTAAATTTATACCTGGAGAGGGCTGTCTCATCAATTTAATTCCCTTTTAGACCAAAACCTCTGCTTTGTCACACACTGATGAGGTCATCCTTTCAAACGTGCCCTATCTCATACTTGTAGTAAGACTTCTTCTGTGGGGCTGGAGATCGATAAAGTGTAATGTAGCTTTGTACTTAGAAAGGTAGGTGTTCACATTCAGCAATGACTTACTTTTATCAATGTGATATGCATGCATGAGTCTAGTGCTGAGCAGGAATGAATTAAGCAACAGATGTACTGTGTAAATTTACTCATTGAGAGGGTTCTCTCATTACTTTCAATCTTTTTTAGTCCACACATCTGCTTTGCAACACACTGATGAGTTCATCCTTCCAAATGTACTATAGCTCACAGATATAGTAATAAGACTTCTCCAGTGACATGAGTGGTTAATAAACAGGCCTGTAGATTATGTACTTAGCTAAGCAGGTGTTCAAATACAGCAATGCCTGACTAGAATGAGTGTGTTTGTGACTATAGAGTTAGTTAGGACTGGCTTACACAACAGATCTAATATGTATACTTTTACTAAGGAGAAACATTTACACCTAGACAGGGATCCCTTATCAATTTCATTCCCTTTTAGCCCAAATATCTGCTTTGTAAAACACTAATGAAGATATCTATTAAATGTGCTATATCTCAAAGCTGTAGTAAGACGTCTACTGTGCCACCAGTGATTGGATGTAGTACAATACTTTCCAGGCTATGGACTAAAGTAGGCAGGTGTTTGAATCTTACAATCACTAAGTAGTATCATTGTATGTTACTGTAGTGACAGGGATGTCTGAATTATCTAACTCATGTAGTGTCTACACACTACTCAGGCAATACCTTGACATAGGGGAGAGGCTTCACACTGCTCTTTCCTTTACTGTTGAGCCATACATATGCCTTCCAACACTCTGAAGATGTCATGCCTTCATATATGTTCTGTCTTAGACTTATAGTAAGACTTCTCCTGTGGTGCATGTAGTTAATACACAGTTGTCTAGTTTGCAGACTTAGATAGCTGCTCAAATCCAGCAAGGTCAACATGTGACTATGTAGTGGTATGCAACATTACCTTATCCAACATTTCCCCAAAATTGTTCCATCCATTTTTGGCCAAACATAGGCCTTTCAACATAATGATAAAGTAATCCCTTTCAGATATATGTTCTGTGTTGCATGCAGTTAGTGCCAGCTTATATTGATATGTGGACTTAGATAGGCAGGTATTGAAATCTAGTAACGTGCATGTGGAAAACAACATTAGACAAGAGTTGTCACTCAACAAATGCTAATCTAGATAACTCACAGTTGTGAGAACAGTAACAGGACTAAAGCCTTTTGATCCCTCAAAAGAAATGTTATGGGATATCTGACCATTCAAAATAATGTTTAGGTCATACTTTGAAGTGTTCTGGCAGCTGTACATTAAAGTCTTCTGTGACAGAATCAAGTAATGCACAACTCTGTAGAGTGTGGACCTAGACAGGTAGGGGATTGAATCTGGTAACATATATCTGTCAGACAAAAGTGACAGACAGACATGGTTTACCCAAATTATGGTGGCATGGCACACTCACAATGGTGTGAACATTAGGGAATACATGACCATTCAAAGCATTGTTTAGGTCAGACCTTGAAGTGTGTCCTTTCTGACACATGTACCTAAAAATCTCATGTGGCAGATGTGAGTAATGCAAAGCTCTCTACAATGTGGACAAAGATAAGCAGAGGTTTGAATCTGATAAGGTATGTCTATCAGACAATAGTGCCAGCCAGGAGTGACTTACCCAAACAATAGAGATATGGCACACTCACAGCTGTGTGAACACTAACAGCAATAATGTTTTTTGACAACTTAAACTACATTTTAGGGGAACCACAATGATTCCTACACACTATTGATGTAATCCCATCAAGTGTTTGCTTCATGACATCTCAGATATGATTATTTCTGTGGTGTCAGTGGTTGATATACAGCTCTATGAACTATGACTTCAGGCAGGTGTTCCAGTCTAGCAATGTTTATCTACTTGGGTGATAAGATAATGCTTACAAGAAGGATTTGCTTCCCCTAAAAGAATAATATTTAGTTTATGACTTAACTGAAATAGTTACAACTGTGAAAAGAAAAGGGCAACATTTGCACTTCCTTTATAGAAAGGCATATATATTGCAACACAATGCTCAGGTTTCCTTTTCAAGTGTGTGCTGCATGATAACTGTGTTGTGAATTTATGTGTGGCATCATCAGTTAGTGCACAAGGTAAGAGGAACTTGAAGTGCATTGCATATTTTTGACTCCAATGGTGTATACCTTTTTATTTTGTTCACACTATGTGGTTAAAGGTAAGAATGACTTGTTTAACAGATCTTGATGTGTGTCAAGCTGCTCCTTGGTCATATAGTCTGATAGATCCTGTGTTTTGATACTTTGCTATGGTTTTGTGGTGGTAGGTGCTGTTAATGCATTCATTAATTTACTTCCTTGAGGACATGCTGAGTATAATCTATTAGTTGCGTGCCTTTTAGCACTAAGCACATTAAGTAATGGGTGTTATGAAGTAGCCATTGCTACTTGATGTTAATGTTTATGGTTGTCTACTATCATGCATATATTACTATTTGTTACACAGGGTTCAGTTCAGTGCAAATTGTGATTTACAACACAATATTATACAGCATTCAGAGGTGTACTTTGTCAGAATGGATTTAAATGTGCAAGTGTGGCAATTGCAGCAGGAAGTGCACACATAATATGATGGTTTCAGTGTCAAACTCCTTTATACTTTAATCAGAATACAAAAAACGGCACTGAAACTGATGAAGCAACAAAAAATGATGAACCAGCTCACTGACTCAGGATAAAAATTTAATCCACAAGAAGACACCAGGTAAAAACCATAAAAACGACACTGTAGTTAAAGCGCTTTTCGTTTGACTTGTAGCAAACTTCCTCAGAACATGACTAATGAATCAATAAACAGTACTTTTAAATAAAAAAGTGCGGGAACCTTACTCAAGAATTAAAGCTATACACAACTAGAATTACAAAAAAGTGTGTACACTTCAATCTTTTATGAATAATAAAATAACTAAGTATTAAATAATAACTATGTCTAACAAGAGAATTGTATATCATAAACAACATGTTGTATAAAAAAGTGTATATATATATATATATATATATATATATGTGTGTATGATTAAATATATTTATTAATTAAAAAATTAATTAAAAAATTATCTACGTAAACTATTTATTTTTAATATACAAGAGATGGAACATGCCTCGTTCAATCCTGGATAGTTGAAGGCATTCAATCTAATCTGCCACAACAATTCCAGTTCCTCTAATTTGAACGAGGCAGGTCCACCTCTGACATCTTGTACATATTGATCAATGGCCAAAAATTTAAATTTATGACCAGAAAAAGAGTGAAGATGTTTAGCCAAAGCATTGTCTAATTTGGTATGAGACATTGCATACTGATGCTCATAGACCCTGTCTCTGAGTAGTCGCTCGGTCTTGCCAACGTAAAATGCAAAACAATCAGAGCATTTGGCCAGGTAGACTACAAATTTACTATTACAGTTGAATTTTGATTTTAACCTGTAACAAGTACCATTAATCGTAAACTGGTTAGTACAGTCAACATGTCTACAATGGTTACAATTTTCACATTTAAACATTCCTGTAAGTCTAGGGATAGGTTTGTTACCACTCTCAATAAAGTTTTTGATGTTCCTACCTTTGCTAAATACAACATGTGGTTTAGTACCCAAAATACCAAGAATAGAGGGATTATTCCTAAGCAAGTCCCAATTCCTTGACAAAATTTCAATAATAAATTTTGATTGTGCGTTAAATGCTGTTATAAAAGAACGCTGAAAAATTTTATCTGGAACTATACTAGAGTCAACTTGAAATATGGTACTTTCCTCAGCAACAAATGTCTCAACATCTAAAGGTCTGTTTAGGTGTAACAATGGATGGAAATGTTTAGAGTGTCTCTTAGTTTTGACTTCATCTATTAATAAGTCAACTAAACACTCAGGATAGCCACGATGAAGAAACATGTGTTTTAAGGTATTACATTCATTATTAAAGTCTAAATCGAGACTACATATACGTGAAGCCCTTACAAGTTGTCCCTTTACGACCGATCTTTTTTGGTGGAATGGGTGGCAACTTGAAAAATGCAAGAAAGAGTTAGAATATGTTGGTTTTCTATAAACTTGTCCTGTAAAACAAGATAAAGTAAGATTTTTGACCAACAAAATGTCCAAATAAGCTATAGATTTGGTACTGAATGTGGAGGTGAACTTTAAAAAATTAGTAGATGAACTGAAAACGTTGACAATGTCAATAGCCAAACTTTCATCACCGTTGAAAAGGATAAAAATATCGTCAAGAAAACGAGTGTAATAGATGATGACGTCTGGTGGATAAGATGAAAGGACAAATTGGGATTCCCAATGGGCCATGACCAAGTTTGCCACACTGGCACCACATGGTGAACCCATGGCTAGACCAATTTTTTGTAGGTAAAATTTGTTGTCAAACATAAAAAAGTTGTTAGTTAAAACCAAATCCAACAACTCTGATATTAAAGAAATGTCAGATGATGAAGCGTCGTGTTTTTTCATAATGTCAGCCACCCATTCCAATGCAATGTCGTGAGGGATACAGGTATAGAGGTCTTTGACGTCTATTGTTAAAAAATTGTACCCACTATTAAAGGTCAACTCGTTGATCTTAGATAAAAATGACCATGAGTCTTTACAGATCTGAGACTCAAGGGCCACATATTTTTGTAATATACCATCCACAACTTTAGAAATGGCATAAGTAGGTGAGCCACACCCATCAATGAGCGGTCGCATAGGAGGGTTTTTTACATCCTTGTGAATTTTGGGTATTCCGAACAATGTTGGAAATCTCGGAAACATTGTACATGTGTAGTCAAGCATAGTTTGGTCGATACGACCTTCTATGAAAAGGTCATATAAACATGATTTTATAAGACTATAAGCCCTATTTGTTTCAGACCTAGAACTGACCTGGTATGTCTCATTTTCAAGTAAGGCTGACATACGGGCTATATAGTCAACTTTATCAAAAACCGCAAGACCACCCCCTTTATCTGGTTTACAAATTCTGATGTTCTGAGTTTGTATGTAATTTAAAAAATCTCTTTCTAAACCTGAAAAATTGCCTTTTATGGCTTTTTTAGTGTGTACTAAATTCCTCATATCGAGTTCACATACTTGCTCGAACATTTGAAGAAGGGGGTGGAGAGGTGGATTGAATGTACTAGCCATGTGATATTGACTTTTCTCTGGGAAGTCATTATTGTCCATAAAATAGACACCTAAATTGAGCTTTCTAGTGTAGACCTTAAGTTCTAAAATGGTTCTAGAAATGTCCATGTTGAACCAAGGAACATAAGTGTATCCTTTCGAAAGAAAGTCCACAAGGTCAATTGACAGAATGCTGTCGGAAAAGTTATAAACTTTGAAGTCCTTGTCCCTATTAAGTATTATATCAGGACTTTCAATAACTGGACTGGTTACACTTAGTTCGATACTGCCAGTGGTAAAGTCACCATCAAGACTTGAATCAATACAATCCGTAACTGAAGCTTCAGGCACTAAATAGGTGGATGATGAATCAGACGGTAAAACTGAAGACATGAAGAAATGTGAAATGGTTGGCACAAGTAAGGGGGGTTTTGACCCTCTTTGTCCAAAGGCGAAGAGACCTCTACCCTTAAAAAAGGGTGCGTCACCTTGGTGGTTTCTGAGCCTTCTGGTACATTGGCCTGGCACCCATTGAGTTGTAGTGCAAAAATCCTGTTGGGGAATGTTAGACTTGTCAACTGAGTCATGTTGTAAATAACCACCTTTGTTGTGTTGCCTAGAATTGTAATTATAATTAATCCTGGAAGAGTTCATGAGTCTTTCACTCCTCCGTGGAAGATCCTGGCAGTGTTCATTAAATGAAGTTAACGGACTACTAGGACAAGGAACATTGTCAGGTTGATGCCTAAGTTGCCCAGTTATTTGAGTCGCAGCTTGCTCAACAGGTGTAGAATCTACACCGAAATTTAGGTGTAAATCATTTGGAGACATATCAACCAAAGAGTAACCCAGTTGCCAAATTTGTGCTGGTGGAGGAGGTGGATAAGCAAGACCCGTTTTATAGGCCAGTCTATCACGCTCAAGTTTTTTGACCTTGTTACTGTTCAATTTTAAAAGATGTTGATTTATACTTGAAAAAGTCCTATTATAGTCGAACTTATATCTCTCAAATTGAATATCCTTGGACACTTTAGCATCTATGTCTTGTACAAAACCTAAAATCTGACATAATAGAATAATGTTTAATCATGACTTCCATTAATTCAAGTCCATGTTTGTCAAATAGATTAATCAATTCAACATGAAAAGCAGAGTCCTTAATGAGACCTGTCGGATACTGCACCTTACGTAAGCCTTTAGGAATTATTTTTAGCTGTAAACACTCTTTCAGATATGCAACCTCAAGTTGCGTTTTTTTATATTTAAGTAATAAGTTGTCCAAAAGTTTCAAGTTGGCAACTATGTCAGTCTCAACAACATTGTCATTTAAATGGTTTTCAGTTAGTACAAAAGAACTTTGCTCACATCCAAAGTTAAAACTTTTGTTTAACCAAGCCGTGAGCGAAAAAATGTTGTCATCTTTATTCTGTGTAGAGTTAACTACTGACCTTATGTTTTGAGAATTGGCAGTAGTTACAGGCAGATTCCTTACACCGAGTGGTGTAATTTGAAAAATAGCTGGAAAACCTTCAAGGGACGCTGTCGGTACGATAGCGTTCAAAGGTGGATTCAAAGGTGTATCAAGATTACTCATTCGCTGGCCCTGAGTAATACTGTTTGAACTGTTTGAATTCGAGACAAGGCTCGTTGGCCGTTGTACTTACGTAGATGGATCCAGAACAGTAATGCGTACGACATGCTGTTCACCTTGAAGTTGTTCCGCGTTAGCTGTAATGTTATTGGTGTCCCGCACTTCCACATCATTGTTCAGCTGGTGCGAAAAAACTTTCGCTAAGGAAGTGTGTTTAGCATCCAACTGATCCAACCTTTTGCTAATCGAATCAATTCTGTTCAATAACATTAGAAAATAGTTGTTAACACAGTCATTGGCACAATCACCTTCAGTAGTCTTTATATCACCGGGCAGTTCAATTTGAACTTCAGGTACAGGAAAATTACGAGTCTCACTAATAGAGCCCAGTGTAGATTGCCCCAATTGTGAATCCAAGCCAGGAAGAGCCGGGATGTCAGACGCCATAATAACCAGAATACAAAAAACGGCACTGAAACTGATGAAGCAACAAAAAATGACGAACCAGCTCACTGACTCAGGATAAAAATTTAATCCACAAGAAGACACCAGGTAAAAACCATAAAAATGACACTGTAGTTAAAGCGCTTTTCGTTTGACTTGTAGCAAACTTCCTCAGAGCATGACTAATGAATCAATAAACAGTACTTTAATCACACTGTTATTAAAAGTGAAACACTTCATGTATCAGATGTCATGACATAATAGTGCCAGCAGGTCAACTTTATTTTGGCTTACTTCTTCAGTTGGCTGGCTATCCATGTGTGGTCTTGCTTTCACACATACCTAGATCCTGCTCTTAGGCATATAATGTCATTCTTACATGCAAAACCCAGATGTAAATGAACTGCCTCTACATGACTTTTGCCTTGAAGAACTAGCACCATAATACATATTGCATAACCTTGTATCTCATCTCCTGACTACTTACATTCATCCATCCATTCACAACACCCCACTTGCCCCCTTCCTAAAGACATTTGTAGCAATACATTGCAGCACTCATATTAATATGCTGCCCAAAATGACAATTCTATTTCTGTGGTCGGTCCGTCTGCATTGCACTACATAACTACTTTGGGTGTATTAGCAGTTTCAGTTCCTAAAATTCACAACATGCATGTTGTTGCCAGAACTGATTCTACTGTGACTGCTTATATGGGTAGGACATTACAGGTGTTCATTAATTAAGCAATAACCCACGCCTGGGTGTGGGTAATGCTGGATTTACCCATGGTTGGTGTGGTTTGGTCACAAGGGTGAAGCCCTAGTGGCCAAACAAAGACAACCGTAGGTAAATCCAGCATTACCCACACCCAGAAGTGGGTTATTGCTATTATATAATGACATTTTTTAAGAAAAAAAACGTACTTTTCTTAAATAATGACATTGTATAATGCCTCCTTGCTGCCCTTTCGCAGCTGTCCAGTATTCTGCAGCAGTTCTGATGTACTGCGCATGCGTATGGTTATGCAGTACATCAGAGCTGTGTGTGAAAGCAATGGAGAAAGGAAGGGTTTAACTTGAGTTTAACATAGCGAGACAGCTTTAAAAAAAAGCAACGTAGAAAGGAAGATCTCCGTTGCTGTTTTTAAGCTATCTTGCTGTGTTAAACTTGTTTAACATAGCGAGATAACAGCAACAGAGCTTTTCTGTTCTCCATTGCTGTCCAACACACAAAAAATAGACTTATACTAATGGAAAAAAGTCCGGGCGACCGGAGCTTTTCCATTAATATAAGTCTGATTTACAACGGGCACGCTGACCAATCAGCATGCACGTTTTGGAATGCTAATGGGGGTCATTGTATAATCTTTACTTTAAACCCTTTTTAGTAAATTTAAAACAAAGATTGTGCAAAATTATTTAAAGATAAATAGAAGAAAAACATAACAATTTGCAGATATCCACAACAGAATCAAACATAGAAAACTAAATCATTCAAATTTATCAAGTAAACCACTTAATTTTGACTAAAGACTAAACTGGTGAATAATATTTGATGTTCTCATTTTGGCAGTTGACCATTCTGTCTTACAGACATTCATTGAAAGAAAGAGTAATTTTACATTTCCAATTCTTTGTGACTATTTTTCTTGCTATAGCTAAAATGGACCAAATGAGAGGCAGGAATGATAGTGTTCATTAACCTTTTCATTATGTCTCCATTTTTAGGTATGATTAATTTGCCACAACACCTTCATTGTTTCTTTAATACATATAAGGCAAGGAAAAGGTAAAATTTGTTAAACCTGTATGTCAGGTAAAAACTTCAATTCATTTCTATGCAAAATTCTGCCTTTGTTTAATTTCCCAATATACATGACAATACCGATGAAGTCCTGTAACTGTGCACTACCTGCAATATATAAAACATCCTCTACTAAATAAGCTTGCTTTGTAAACTGTCATCATACCTCTCAACTGTCCCTATTATGCATGAACTTCATTGATTTTGCTACTTTGTAGCTACGTCTCTTATATATTTTTGTAAAATGTGATGACCTTGGTGAATAGATTTTGAATTGTACATAATAGTAGCTAATGACAAAAATTACAGGTGTCACCTTCTTTTCATGTTGGAAAAATGTGAAATAAATTCACATTCCCTCTCCTTCTGTCAAAATGTCAATTCTAAATTCATATAAAAGTGTCCCTGATTATTTCTTAAGTTCTTCCTAATTCTAGTAAGTGGGGGAGGAGGTTGTACATGATTCCATTTATAGACGACAAATTTTTTGCTACCCCTGCATTTTATTCATGTATTCCATGTTGCCTTATCTGTAATTGTGCCATTTACATGTACAGGCTTACTCAGCTTAACTGTGCTTACTATTTTGTGTTTATATTGTGTACACGAGCACTGCTACACCTCAACCTGGCTGCTAGCTTGTGTTCTGGCCATGAAGAGGTGCCGCTCGATGTGTAATGTTGCTTTGAGCCTTGCATATTCAATGAACAATGCTGCTCATTGCTCACAGACAACCAATCATGTAGGCTTTGGTGTATTTATTAATCCCCAGTACTATGTACAGTACTAATATTTTGGATCTTAGAATCTTAGAACTGTCACTGCATGGATATGAATATTTCTTTTCTTTTACTTGAAATGGTGATGGAAGCTGCATGTGCTGACTAGATGGGTGAAGTAGCGTATGTATTACTGTAGGTCTAGGCATGATTGCTGTTAAATCAATGGAGGATAACATTCTAAGTGTACTTATTGTTTATATTTTACTTGTGTTTCACAGTTTGCAGTATGGAAATGTGAAAAGTCTGTCGGACATGACATATTACAAATGTTTATACACTGGATGTCTAACATGTAAGATTGGTGCATTTCTTTTAATAAATATGTTGAAAAGAAAAAAATAGGCCCCTCGCCCTCTTCATGCATACCTCCCGTATGGTTACACTGAGGAAAAACACTCCAAATCTATCACATTGAACAACAACAACAGGCACAATGGAGATGTATCAGTAGTAAGTGACTCTTGCATAGTCAGACACACTGACCTGTCACTCACAAGATTGGAAAAGGAGACAGTTGCAATAAGTTCTCATTCAAGCACCAGGATCTCCAACATTGCAAGGGCCATAAAGACCCTAAAGCCTGACAAATATGACTATAACATGGTAGTGGTACATGTGGAAGTGAATGACATGAGATGCAAAACCCTGTGGGCTATGCACAGAAATGTCAGAAATTTCCATACATGTTAAACATACAAGGAATGATACTAGTCTGGAGTGGAAGCCGTCCTTCTGCTTGAATGATGTCTACATGCATAGAACAACAAGTAATTAGCTTCAATAATTCGTCAGACCAGTGCTGTCATTCCAGGGGGTTCTAGTATGAGTCAGCATGTGATGAGATGTTAGACAGTCCAGCTTACTTCATTATGGGTGGCTTGCATGTCTCACTTTAAGACTTTTACATACTGGTTAAAGTCTTTGCTGCCCCAGACCATTTTTATGCAGAGTATAGCTGATGGATATTAGAACATAAATAACATATCGCTCATGAAATCATTGAGGTTACTCTCCTAAATGCCAGAAACTGCCTGATCTTGAGGGACTCCTGCATTCGGAAAACATTTGTGTCTGCTTAATTGCTGAAACTTGCTTTAATTGTAAAGGAAAAACTCTTGAATGTCATTAGACTCAAAGGAAACTGTGGTGAAGTCATCATTTTTGTCAAGGCATATGTTACCTCCAGGCAGATCTTAAGGGACTCATAAACTGAACTCATTTAACTATAGATCACTCTAAACAGTGTAAATCCAAAGTAGTGAAATACATGAACCCAAATAACAACCACCAGCTGACGACCTGGAATTGGTAATGAAGGTGTACGCTACAGACAGCTAATTCCTCAGCAACAAGCCTCAGGAAAAGACCAATATTAAGAAATTAAGGTTTACACAGCTTATTCAGCTTGTTCAGCTTATCCTTTAATGAAACACAATAAATCACGAACATAAGCATTCCACAATCCACTAGTTATCGTTAAGCGCTTTCATCTGCTGTCCGCAGACTTCATCAGAACTAGTGTTACACCATTTAAAATTCAAATATATACTGTGTTTGGCGCCAAATCTTGCTCTCTCTCTTAAAGGCATAGTTTTCATTTCCCTATTTATATATAATCAAATGTGTACAATAATAATATTCAAAACACTATTTATATAATAATATTCACTCTAACCACTATTAATTATCAAGTAAAAGCTCATTCTATAGATCGCATCTTTATTAGCAAACGACCCCATTTTGGATGACTTGAACTCCCCTTCAATTAATTGAAACACCTATACCTCCAATGTAAGATATGCATAAACATTCTTAGACATAATAAACACAAATTCCTCCTGAGCAGTTAGTAAATAAACCTACTAGTGGGCACAGCATTGATTGGCTGAATTTTTCATACATGGTGACTTCTTGCTCTACTTCTCTGGTATGTCCTTCCCCAGTCATGTCTGCCCATAATCAAAACACCTTCCCTTTTA
>NC_056728.1:1987871358-1987908858 GCF_019279795.1 Protopterus annectens | reverse complement strand
TCAATTTCAAACAGCTATATTACAATGGCAAGTGTGGTGTCAGATCTGCTGATGACTATGACATCCTACTGAGCCTAGCCTTGAGGGTCACCTTTGAAGATGTGAGATAGAGAAAGTGATGTAAATTTAATTTGCACTTTGAAGCATCTGCAAGACAAAAAATTTTTAAACCACAATGTGGCATTAACACTAATGCCGCATTTCTTAGGGAGTAGAGTAGGAAAGAGTGACTGACATTATTGCAGAGCTTTCTTTTTACATGCAGTTAATCCCAATTTTCACACTACCCTATCTCCTTTTTGTGACTTCATGTGGTAGGTAATGTCTCATCTTTGCTCACTCCATGCAGTCCGTGCACACCACATACAGCTCTTGACAATGCCTCTCTTTATCGTGTACTTCCTCTTCCTCTGGTCAATGTAGTAGAACCATGAATCAATCAGCTCTTTGGAATATGTATCAACATGTTTAATCTAATCACATTCTAGCATTTATTTCATTACCTTGTGAGATTATTGACTTTGTAACTGTTGTTACATGTTCAGATGCATATAATTTAATTTATTGATGATTTGGTATTTAGAACTTTCCTTTGGCATACTGATTAATTTGATGGATGCATACTAAACAATTATCTTATAATTTGCTTAGCAATGTAGTGCTATATTCTGACAATTAGCTCTATACAGCTGCATACAGTTGTCACTGTGTTTCTCCGTCACTGCACTTCATGTTATGGCTATTTTGACCTTAGTTTCCTAAACTCTCTTACCTTCTCTCTACTCTTAGAATAGTACATTTTCTCATTGTTTAGCTCACAGTCCTCCTTCCTCCATCTCCAGGAACAAACTAGTTCCCTTTATTATCACCTCCACACAATATTCAGTTTTGTAATGTTTCCTCTTTTTTTTTTTCTTTCCTTTCAGATCCTGTGGACATTATATTGGTTGACTGTCCCTAAAATTAAGAGCTCTGCCACAACTCACATCTCTGCGAATTGGCCTTGTGCAAAATTTGCACCTGAGAGCACTATCCAGCTGAGACTATCCTCTTTGTGCAATGTATGCAGGTTTAACATGAAGAGTCTTTGCTGTATATTAAACTGGTCAGAACAGTCTCTGCTCTGTGCTGGGAAGTGGCTGCAACACCCCCCTATGAAGTATCTCTTAATCTCTAAGGACCACTTACCTAAATTATGACTGTCTTTACTGTTCTTTGATTTAACTATCAGATTGCACTGTGGAAGCCTATTACATTGTACCCTTAGATTATTGATGTCTGCACAAAGTAAATGATGAAACAAAACTGTTTTACTTTGTGCGTCCATATTGATGGGGGAGGGCAGCGCAAAAGTCATTTTATGACATTCTCATTTCCTTTCCAAACATTTATTCTCTCACTTATGCATCTGTAAAATGGGGTCTTTTATTAAAACATTGAATGCTTAAAACAGCGAACGATGTTTCATCGACACTTTTTCAGCGAAAGCTGAAAATGTCGACACCTCAGAATAGCAATTTCTTTCCTAGGGAAAGAAATCGCTGTTCCAACCAAAAAAAAAACAACAGTCAACACTTCCAAACACATACACACATACCTTAACCCTAATTCTACCCCCCCAAAAAGTAAACAGCTGAAAACACATATGCACGTAACTCAGCCATATATCTAATGCAAAAAAAAAAGTAAACATTTTAAAATATATGCACTTACCTTAACCTGCACCCTAACCCTAAGGTCAGTAACTGTTGCACATTTACGTAAACAGTTCCAAACACATACACACGTACCTTAACCCTAATTCTGTCCCCCCAAAACGAAAGTAAACAGCTTAAAACACATATGCTCTTAACTAAACTGTACATCTAATGCAAAAAAAAAAAAACAGTAAACACTTTCATACATATGCACTTACCTTAACCTGTACCCTAACCCTAAGGTCAGTAACTGTTGCAAATTTATGCTCAGGAGCTATACTGGACAAGGGACCACACTACAGTGCAGAACACAGCAAAGCACTTAAGCAGTCAAACGACTTCTTTCCCAGGGAAAGAATTTGCTGAACAGCCACTTTGCTGTTTTGCCTGTTCACTCTTTAGGTGTCGATGAAAACGCATTCGACAAAATGCGTTTTCGTCGTTCTAATAGGAACCCTGTAAAATGAAAGGCTCGTTTCTCTGAGGTGACAGGCATTCTAACATTGCACTGCTATATCTTCTAATTCCTTTTCAGACCACTCAGACCTCTTAACCATTTTAGTGTACTGACACACTGATGGACAGTTCATTTGTGGTTAAGGCATTTGACTCACACTGTCAGTGTCCAGTGTTCTGTTCTGATTGGAGTGTGTATGTTCTTCCAGTGTCTGTGTAGGCTTTTTCTGGTACTCCTCTTTTCTCCTATCTTTGAAAACATGTTAGCTGGCTACTTTAACATGGTCATACATATTATATTTAGTATCCTTCTGTGGCCAATTCACTTATCCAGTTAAATAATATAATAATAGCTTAGAGTCTAATAGCCCTGTCCCAAAAAACTTAGAAAAAAAACACAGAACTCGTGTGTTTTATTCTAATTCTTCTTAGCTGATATGACCAAAGTGGTTGCAAATACTGAACTGCCCTTGATAAATAATTCATTTATCAGTAAGGGAGATGTCATGATTCTTTTTTGGAGGCAGATATTTGTCATCTTACTTATAAACAACAACAACAGTGATGGGAAAGATCTATTAATGACAGAAATAAAAATATTAGAAAATATTAAGACCCATACATTCCTTGCACTTACTGCAAATTAAATTATGTCTATAAACATAAGATGGAATAGCTTGATGTCATACATGATTCAGTTTATCTCATTTAAGGAAACATAACAGCATATATCTATACAGGTAAAGAAGGGCCTTTTTAGCTGTACCAACTACAAAATTATATTCCATGGAGGCCTTGGTCTGGTCAAACCACTTAGCTATTCTTTATAAATATTTTCCATTTGCAGTGTGATTTATAAAACAGACACAGTTTTGGTTTGATGAATAACGTGGATATGTGTGAAACAGTGATTACTGTTGTTCTTTCAGTTAGGTAGTACCCTAGTCAGTATTCACCTACATTTCCTGTCTATGTGGGTTTTGTTGTCTCTATGTCCATTTAAGTTTCCTCTGTGTACCTTAATTGTATTTGATTTTACAGAATTGCTTAGATTAAGTGTTCTTGAATATATCATTTCGCATAGTATCTAATGGTCAGTTATCTACAATACATTTGTTTCTCATTTTGCAGAATTTGCACCAAATCGTTTGTTAAAAATGCACACAAACAGCAGAAGTGCAGTTGTGAATACTCATTAAAAAGCAAATAGTGTAGTGTTAAATAAATTGTATTCAGGTTCTCAAATAAGATGCAAATTAAACTGGTGAATTACCAAAACAAAACAACAACAGTAATAAGTTGGCACTTCTTGTTTCTAAACATTTTGATAAAGCACAGAGATTTGACTTTGAGCAATCTATGTTCATTTTATACCTTTCAGACAAGAAAACAAGCTTAGTATGATTTGCCAAGGATACATTTCTTACTTTTACACTACTGCATATGATGTCCCAGATGTCAAAAAACATGCTTGCCTCAACAGCAAACATTTTTGTTCTCTGCTTTATTTAAAAAAAAAAAAAAGAGGATTATGATTGGGTCACCAATTGTAATGAGCATATTATGTGTTTGAGCTACGGATGCCAAGAAATTCACCTTGAGAGTGAAGCTTGAGAGGTGAATCTTGGCATCCATGTCAAAAACACGAAATGAGCCAGCTTTAAAAGCTGGTAAAGCAATGGAGAAGTAGTTGATGTCCTCATATATTCCCTGTCTTAGAGAAATACTGTAATTCAAAATGTGTGTCCACTTTAGCAGGCAGCAGGCATAAATCAGAATTGAAATGAAACCATATCATGTCCTGCTGCTGCTGATTCTGGTCAGTGTTGTCTGCTTTTAGTGTAGCCCCGACCTTAACAATGCGTAAGGAATGCTTAACAATTGTTAAGCACCACTCCAAATAATGCTAAGGTTGGGACTCATTCTTTAGCAGTGCTGAAGCAGGCTATAATTTAGCTGATTTTTGAGTGTAATTGGGGTACTCCATGTACTACAAAACTAATGGAAGTTTCTCTACACATGATCAGTGGTGTGTCTGTTACTATGGCTACACCTCATACTTTTCCTTATACTCATGCTTCAGTTCACTGCTGACAGTTAGTAGCCTGAAGAATGCAAAGCTGGGCATAGATACCCAACAGAAGACTTCCAAATGAGTTCTCCACAATGCTATTTGCAATGTTTATTATTATTTCAATAATGTAGCTTTGTTTTATTTACTCTTTATAAACTGTAGGCAATCAACTATTAGGTAGTTTCTTTTTTACCTTGTCCTTGATGCTATAGCTGTGAAAAATCTGTCGTCATCATTCTGCAGATCCTGCTAACAAATGAATTATAAATAAGTGCTTCTTTCGGCTTTTCCAGGTTAGGGGTCGCACAGCAGAACTCCAGTCCGCTAATGATTGGCAGTAAATTTTTACAGTGCCGAGGTGCCAGCTCGATGCCAAACCTTCAACAAAGGCACGCCTATTCTACGCATGTCTTTAGGACATGGGGAGGACATGCAGACTGCACACAGAAGACGCTCCAGCCGAGAACTGAATGGGAGAACCTCATGCTGTGAGGCAACGTTACCGCTGCACCACCGCGACATATAAATGAAGCATAAATAAGTAAATACATTAAATATATCTGCATTTCAGCCCCTGAGCCACTTCTATAAGTTTAAAACATGCTTCTTTTCTCTCATTTTGTCCACTTTACCCTTCTGTGCATCTCATTAATTTTATGAATTTATATTTATAGATCTGCAGTATCTTCTTAGTGAGTCTGAACATTTTTTCCAAACAATCATACACCTTTATATAAGTTGAGCCTTCTTCGTTATACCTTACAATTACTGTTATAATGAACTTTTGTTTTCTTTCTTTCTTTATATTGTCTAATTTTGAATACCAGTTCTGGCCTGTTTCTACCCTCGTTGAGGTAGTTTTCAACATACTCCCCAGGGGTGTTTTGTACAGGCAATTACAGCTTCCTTTTTGAAAACACATTTTATCTCCTGGGGACAGATGAACAGTGATTTTAGTTCCTAAGGGACTTCGTAAACTCATCTCACAACATCTTTCATTGATCTATAAGTTCAAACAACATATAACAGTTTTTTTCAAGCATTTCTCTTAATCAGACCAATAAATTCTATCCCAGTATTGGATCTAAATAATTAACTATCTCTATTCAGTAGTTACAGCTTCTGTTATTCATAATGGAATTTCAGGTATGTTGTTCATAGCACTGAGAGACAACTAACAGATTTGTAGCACATCTTGCTAGTTAATGTTACTTTAATATTCAGAATGATTTAACATAGATTTACTTTATCTTAAAACTTCTTTGTTCCAATTACCCCAGTGTCATACTGAATAAGGCTTATAGAAAAACAAAAAGAAAAGATTGTGTAGTATTGGAATGGGTGTCACAAAGCATCACTGGAAGATATCAGGACTCATGTCACTTAACAGCGCTCACTCATGTTAAGTCCGTAAGGATTATCTGTACAGTGACTGGAGAAGCTCTGACACTTCACCTCTCCAAACAATGTCCAGAAGGTCTGAGGAAAATGAAAAATAAAATGTCTGGCTGAGACTGTTACTTCAAGAAACAGAGAGAAATCAATGAAACCCAGCCCACTGTTAGCTCCACAGTATGCAATAAGCCATGTTCAGTAAAAGAACTCAGGATCCCAGCCCACTGTTAGCTCCACAGTATGCAATAAGCCATGTTCAGTAAAAGAACTCAGGATCCCAGCCCACTGTTAGCTCCACAGTATGCAATAAGCCATGTTCAGACAAAGAACTCGGGATCCCAGCCCACTGTTAGCTCCACAGTATGCAATAAGCCATGTTCAGTAAAAGAACTCAGGATCCCAGCCCACTGTTAGCTCCACAGTATGCAATAAGCCATGTTCAGTAAAATAACTCAGGATCCCAGCCCACTGTTAGCTCCACAGCATGCAATAGCCACGTTCAGTAAAAGAACTCAGGATCCCAGCCCATTGTTAGCTCCACAGTATGCAATAAGCCACGTTCAGTAAAAGAACTCAGGATTCCAGCTCACTGTTAGCTCCAGAGTATGCAATAAGCCATGTTCAGTAAAAGAACTCAGGATCCCAGCCCACTGTTAGCTCCACAGTATGCAATAAGCCATGTTCAGTAAAAGAACTCAGGATCCCAGCCCAATGTTAGCTCCACAGTATGCAATAAGCCATGTTCAGTAAAAGAACTCAGGATCCCAGCCCACTGTTAGCTCCACAGCATGCAATATGCCATGTTCAGTAAAAGAACTCAAGATTCCAGCCCACTTGTTAGCTCCACAGTATGCAATAATCCATGTTCAATAAAAGAACTCAGGATTCCAGCCCACTGTTAGCTCCACAGTATGCAATAAGCCATGCTCAGTAAAAGAACTCAGGATCCCAACCCACTGTTAGCTCCACAGCATGCAATAAGCAATGTTCAGTAAAATAACTCAGGATCACTGCCCACTGTTAGCTTCACAGTATGCAATACGCCATGTACATTAAACGAACTCAGGATTCCAGCCTACTGTTAGCTTCACAGTATGCAATAAGCCATGTTCAGTAAACAATCTCAGGATCCCAGCCAACTTTTAGTTCCACAGTATGCAATAAGCCATGTTCAGTAAAAGAACTCAGGATCCCAGCCCATTGTTAGCTCCACAGTATGCAATAAGCCATGTTCAGTAAAATAACTCAGGATCCCAGCCCACTGTTAGCACCACAGTATGCAATAAGCCATGTTCAGTAAAAGAACTCAGGATCCCAGCCCACTGTTAGCTCCACAGTACGCAATAAGCCATGTTCAGTAAAAGAGCTCAGGATCCCAGGCCACCGTTAGCTCCACAGTATGCAAAAAGCCATGTTCAGTAAAAGAACTCAGGATACGAGCCCACTGTTAGCTCCACAGTATGCAATAAGCCATGATCAGTAAAAGAACTCAGGATCCCAGCCCACTGTTAGCTCCACTGTATGCAATACGCCATGTTCAGTAAAAGAACTCTGGATCCCAGCCCACTGTTAGCTCCAAAGCATGTAATAAGCCATGTTCAGTAAAAGAACACAGGATCCCAGCCCACTGTTAGCTCCACAGTATGCAATAAGCCATGTTCCCTAAAAGAACTCAGGATCCCAGCCCACTGTTAGCTCCACAGTATGTAATAAGCCATGTTCAGTAAAAGAACTCAGGATCCCAGCCCACTGTTAGCTCCACAGTATGCAATAAGCCATGTTCAGTAAAAGAAATCAGGATCCCAGACAATTGTTAACTCCACCGTATGCAATAAGCCACATTCAGTAAAAGAACTCAGGATCCCAGCCCATTGTTAGATGCACAGTATGCTATAAGCCACGTTCAGTAAACATACATAGGATCCCAGCCCACTGTTAGTTCCACATTATGCAATAAGCCACGTTCAGTAAAATAACTCAGGATACCAGCCCACTGTTAGCTCCACAGCATGCAATATGCCAGGTTCAGTAAAAGAACTCAGGATCCCAGCCCACTGTTAGATCCCCTGCATGCAATAAGCCATGTTCAGTAAAAGAACTCAGGATCCCAGCCCACTGTTAGCTCCACAGTATGCAATAAGCCATGTTCAGTAAACAAACTCAGGATCCCAGCCCACTATTAGCTCCACAGTATGCAATAAGCCATGTTCAGTAAAAGAACTCAGGATCCCAGCCCATTGTTAGCTCCACAGTATGCAATAAGCCATGTTCAGTAAAAGAACTCAGGATCCCAGCCCACTACTACCTCCACAGTATGCAATAAGCCATGTTAGGTAAAAGAACTCAAGATCCCAGCCCACTGTTAGATCCACAGTATGCAATAAGCCATGTTCAGTCAAAGAACTCAGGATCCTAGCACACTGTTAGCTCCACAGTATGCAATAATCCATGTTCAGTCAAAGAACTTAGAATCCCAGCCCACTGTTAGCTCCACAGTATGTAATAAGCCACATTCAGTAAAAGAACTCAGGATCCCAGCCAACTGTTAGCTCCACAGTATGCAATAAGCCATGTTCAGTAAATGAACTCAGGATCCCGGCCTACTGTAAGCTCCACAGCATGCAATAAGCCATGTTTAGTAAAGGAACTGAGGATCCCAGCCCACTGTTAGCCCCACAGTATGCAATAACCATTTTCAATAAAAGAACTCAGGCTCCCAGCCCACTGTTAGCTCCACATTATGCAATAAGCCATGTTCAGTAAAAAAACTCAGGATCCCAGTCCTCTGTTAGCTCCACAGCATGCAATAAGCCATGTTCAGTAAAAGACCTCAGGATCCCAGCCCACTTTTAGCACCACAGTATGCAATAAGCCATGTTCAGTAAAATAACTCAGGATCCCAGCCCACTGTTAGCTCCACAGTATGCAATAAGCCATGTTCGGTAAAAGAACTCAGGGTCCCAACCCAATGTTAGCTTCACAGTATGCAATATGCCATGTTCAGTAAAAGAACTCAGGATCCCAGCCCATTGTTAGCTCCACAGTATGCAACAAGCCATGTTCAGTAAAATAACTCAGGATCCCAGCCCACTGTTAGCTCCACAGCATGTAATAATCCATGTTCAGTAAAATAACTCAGGATACCAGCCCACTGTTAGCTCCACAGTATGCAATAAGCCATGTTCAGTAAAAGAACTCAGGATCCCAGCCCACTGTTAGCTCCACAGTACGCAATAAGCCACGTTCAGTAAAAGAACTCAGGATCCCAGCCCACTGTTAGCTTCACAGTATGCAATAAGCCACATTCAGTAAAAGAACTCAGGATCCCGGCCCACTATTAGCATCCCAGTATGCAATAAGCCACGTTCAGTAAAATAACTCAGGATCCCAGACCACTGTTAGCTCCACAGTATGCAATAAGCAATGTTCAGTAAAAGAACTCAGGGTCTCAGCCCAATGTAAGCTCCACAGTATGCAATAAGTCATGTTCGGTAAAATAACTCAGGATTCCAGCCCACTGTTAACTCCACAGTATGCAATAAGCCATATTTAGTAAAAGACCTCAGGATCCCAGCAAACCGTTAGCTCCACAGTATGCAATAAGCCATGTTCAGTAAAAGAACTCAGGATCCCAGCCCACCTTTAGGTCCACAGTATGCAATAAGCCATGTTCAGTAAAAGAACTCAGGATCCCAGTCTACTGTTACCTCTACTGTATGCAATAAGCCAGGTTCAGTAAAATAACTCAGGATCCCAGTCCACTGTTAGCTCCACAGTATGCAATAAGCCATTCTAAGTAAAAGAACTCAGGATCCTAGCCCACTGTTAGTTCCACAGTATGCAATAAGCCATGTTCAGTAAAAGAACTCAGGATCCCAGCCCACTGTTAGCCCCACAGTATGCAATAAGCCATGTTCAGTAAAAGAACTCAGGATCCCAGCCCACTGTTAGCTCCACAGTATGCAATAAGCCATATTCAGTAAAAGAACTCAGGATCCCAGCCCACTGTTAGCTCCACAGTATGCAATAAGCCATGTTCAGTAAAAGAACTCAGGATCCCAGCCCACCGTTAGCTCCACAGTATGCAATAAGCCACGTTCAGTAAAAGAACTCAGAATACCAACCTACTGTTAGCTCCACTGTATGCAATAAGCCATGTTCAGTAAAAGAACTCAGGATCCCAGTCCACTGTTAGCTCCACAGTATGCAATAAGCCATGTTCAGTAAAATAACTCAGGATCCCAGCCCACTGTTAGCTCCACAGCATGTAATAAGCCATGTTCAGTAAAAGAACTCAGGATCCCAGCGCACTGTTAGCTCCACAGTATGCAAAAAGCCATGTTCAGTAAAAGAACTCAGGCAAGCCATTTAAGATACAAGTAACAAAAATCCATCATGGGCAAGTGAATCACAAAATGCTTAGAATGACATATACTGCAATCTACATCTGCAAATTCAAAGGTAAAATTAAAAACATGGAATAGTATTAAAGGAACAATATCATAACTGTTGGCCTTGAAGATGAAGAAGGACAATTCACTGTTTTTCTGCAGAAAATTATTTTGAAGCTTACATGCTCCTCTGAACAAGTATCCACCTGTATAACTCAAAAGGTAATCCACTGGCTCTACCGTTATCATTTGCAGTTGCATTTCGCAACTTCAGAGAAGATATACAATAATGCCATAGAAAAGCAAAAACAACTGTATGTCACCATTTGGAGTACCCCACAGTTTGGTTGAACGTCAGAACTTACCAAATCAGTTAGATTAATGACAATAGCATGCAAAGCAGCATGCAGAAAGCTTCTGGTGCCCTCTCTAAAATTCAAAATGAGATACCCAGCTAACTTGCAAGTATTAATTAAAATAATTATCATTATTTTAAAAATGCAGATGTGAAAGACTGCCTTAAGCTATTTGTGCCTATGTGAACATAGTTAGTTACCATATATGTTTTTTTCTGTTAATCTTTGTGTTTCTCACTTTATTTCTAACACAACTTCTAAAATGCTAATTGATAGATATGGCTGTATATAACATTGTATTAGTTGAATATTTGTATCATTAGATTGCTTCCTCTTTATATGTAGCCATTGTCTGTACATTTAATGTATACTTCCAATGATATCCAATCAAGGTACCTGGTAATGTCCTTTTTTTCTGGGCTACTGATATATATTGCCCCTTTTGCTTGTTGCAGGAAGGACTGCTGTACACTCCCTTTCTCTCTCTCTCGCTCTCCCTATATATATATATATATATATATATATATATATATATATATATATATATATATATATATATATATATACCCATCTATATATTATATCTATATGTGTATGTGTGTGTGTGTGTATGTATGTGCACACATATATATGTGTGTGTGTGTGTATATATACATATATATATATATATATATATATATATATATATATATGTACACACACAGACACACACACACACACACGTGTGTGTCTGTGTGTAAGTATGTATGTGTACACACACATACACACACAAACACACACACACACATACATATATATATATATATATATATATATATATATATGTACACACACAGACACACACACACACACTGTACACACACATACACACACAAACACACACACACACATACATATATATATATATATATATATGTACACACACACACACACACACACACACACAAGCACTATGCTAATTCTATTACAGTTTTATATCATTCCTTTGATGCATTTAGGAAGCTATGAAAGCAGTAGTGTTCAGATATAACCTTTTCACGTGTCTGTGGGTGTGAAATGTACATATTCAGTGTGTGATGTATTTGGATATATTGCTTTACATCCTTGTTTACATCACTTTTGCTTTTTTACTTATTGTGGCAAGTTACTTAGTGTTCAGCTGAGGGTTTGTACTTCAACCTGTCCTCACATTTATGTGCTCAGTTAAAGAATAGTTCAGTTCACTTTTCACATGAGAAAGATAAATGCTTTTAAATATGTAACAGCTGTTTTACCCTTATTTTCATTGCTGTTTATTTAGAATAGTAGGACAAACTCAGTCAGCTACACGAGGAAAAGCAAAGCATGGGTGCTTATTCAGAATATTCGGAATATAGATGAGTTAGGGTTGAATGGGAGGCAGGCCTCCCATATGGAAGGTTTAGTGCTTTTTTATAGTGTTTTTTTTTTGGGGGGGGTCAGATTTCTTGATGTTGAAATATAGATAAGGTATGAGTTGTTGCAGGATGACTTAGTGGAACATAGGGAAACTTTCCCAATCACCTGTGTATTAGTAGGAGAAGCAGCAGGTTAACAATCTGTATTGCATTACAGTAAAGACACTCCACTGCATGTTTTCAAGGAAGGACTGACCAGGCCTACCTGTGTATCTATCCTCACAGGCACCTCTGGACTGCATCTGCAATAAAATGCAGCAACAACATATATTACTTAAGATACACTAAAACTGTATGTTATACATAGCAGTATAAACGATAGAGTGGGTTACAGAAGCATAAGTGTGTGTGCTGACAATAGTGTCATGTGTGTTTGTGCAGTCACCTGTTACACTGTTGGGCAGTCCTGGACAAGAAAGCAATATAGAGTTGACACCAGCAGGACACAAAATGCAAATATCCACCACAAGGGAGAGATATTGGAGTGTAATGCCACAGTGATGCCTGGTCTTCCCCTCTTTCCCTGATGTGGCTAAGACCATCGGAATTAACCAACAGATGAGCAGGTTAGTGAAGCAGGCATAGAAGGCTGCCACTTACAGCATCATAGAGATGGTCAGTGTGCTTCATGGCCTGCAGGAGGATGTGCACCAAGTGCACATTGACAGTGAGTATATAGCCAGGGAACACACTGTGCTGCTGCCATTGACACCATAGGTACTTTCATGAGGTCTGTTTGTTGGCCTGTCTGTTTCTGAATGCCATGCCAATCATGGACATGGGGGTGTCTAAATATGAGGTTGTCTGGCACAGGCCATCAATTTCAAACTGCACAGATTATTGATAAGGCAGCTTTAGTGTGAACTGAAGACAGATGCCCTGTCACCAGTGGTTCTGGGCATCCTGTTTATCATGTAAAATACCACTTCTCTGGCTCAACATTTGGATGCCCCACCAGATTGTTCACTCTTGATTAAGCTAATCCTTCACTGTCACATGTGGGAACAAGTCCTGCCACCAAAGGTCATGGGCATAATCCAAGTGATGAGGGATACTGCTCATCAGTGTCAGCATAAGAGATGCCCTATTAAATCACAAGCGCATGGTCCTGTAGTTGTACCCTTTCCCTGTCACAGACAACACTGAGCTCTCACAGACAGCATTGAGCCCAAATACAGCACACAAGCACAATGGGTAGACTCACTTACTATTTTGTTGCAGATCGATCCCACCACCAGTGGACGTGATCTTTGACTTCTCACAACATCCTAGAGTATAAAGATAACATGTTCACTTTTTATCACCTGCCACTATGTCCCCTGTCTGTGCAAACAATTATGACTGTACTCTGATAGTAACTAACCTGAGTGGGCATGGTGCTGAATGATGCACAGTGTGGCAAGTAGATGCACCCTGTAAAACCTGGGTGTGATGCTTCATGCTTCATTTTATTCTGAGTTGAGTGTGCCATGACCAGTAGCTTTGGTGCAGATGCTACCTTTTTTGTCAGGGATGAAAGGTGCAGCATACCACACAATACAAATATTTAATTGCAGATTTTTAGCTATTTTGCAGTGCCCCTCTGGAAGTGTCTAGACATTCTTTCTTTCAATTCAATGGCCTGAATACATATTCCACATCCCTAATGATACTGATAGGAAACCCACAGATCTTATCAAAGAACGCTTAAAACATCACCCTGTCACTAACATGAAGCATTATTAAATGTGTTCTGGTTGATAAAAGCATACCTTCATCGTCCAGATGTCTCTAGTGGTATCCAGCTGCATGATCCAGAAACAAGCAGGAGTAACATCAGGTTATGCTTCTGTGCATTGATTGGCCATGCTGTGCATTGATCGGCCATGATGTGCCACAGACACAGGTCACTCTGGTAAAAGAGTACTGAAAGCAGGATGCAGCTGTCATCATATGCACACATGGGAAGGGTCACAGTGACAGGTGTCAGCAGCAGGCATGTGAGGGGCTACTTATGTGGGTGAGTGTTTGTGTTATGATCTGAACTGATTTACATCTGACAAACAAAGAGGCAAATTCCACCAGTAAAGGTGCCTGCCATGTTGTGGTAGTCAACATTAAATCATGTGGGAGTTATCATCACACACCAAAGAACAGCATGTACCTGTGACAAAATCCCTTGTCTTCAGAAATGTATTTGTGCAACATGGCATGTGTTCTATGATTCATGGGCACATAACATCAAACATAAAGCACCCACCACATCGATGGCTGGATAATATTGTGTTTCCCCATACCATATCTGTCCCACTAAGTATTGCAGCACTATAGGACCTACTGATGCACATGTATTAATTTTTATTTCACCCCCCCTGCCCATGACACAAAATGTAAAAGAAAACAGATATGCAGGCATCATGAACTTGGGCCACTGGTGTAAGATCCCTGACCATTGTATGTGTTCACCATCACATTACATTGAGGCTTAAGTCAAACCATCTTTGAGAATGTCACTGACACCCTCTAGAAGGGATTTCAGACTGAGTGGTACACTTATATATTAGTGCCACATTCCCCATCCATAGTCTAGATCAACTTATTGCAGATATATTACAATACATTCCACATAAGTACCATGAATTTTAAGAACCACCACAGTAAACCATGATCCCTGAAGCAAAGATGGAAAAAGTACTTTGGCCAATCCTCAGAGTTACACCAGTGATTCACAACAGAGCATGACACCCTCCTCCCTCAAATGAGTACCACATAAAGGAAAATCCTCCCATACCAACAACGAAGGACATACAATCAAAAGATAATATATATATATATATATATATATATATATATATATATATATATATATATATATATATATACACAGTACATATAGATCTTGTTAGATAGATATAGATACAGTCATATAGATACAGATATAGATACAGAAACGTGTTCATTTCCAAGCAGAATCCTTGAAAACATAAGTAAAAATGTCATCCCCCCCATCAGTCACAACCTGAGATACTGTTGGAAAAAGCATTATCTCCATGAGTATCTGCAAAGCAAAACTGCCAAACTGACTGCCCTCTTCATTAACTTACCCTTTACCTCTCTCTCTCACCTCCATATGGTAGGGAGGCTGGCATAATGGTTAAGTTGCCTACCTTACAGATACAAGTGCAGGGTTTGAAATTAATGTGTGATAATTAGCCAGGCTTAAAATGACCCATGAGGCAGTAAGACTAGTACTAATCTATAAACCTCTGAACCTATATGATGCAGAAGATAATTTTGGCTATTAGTTATACTCGCACAATGCAAAGGACAAGAAAGGGAAGTCAACAAAATGAGATCCACAGTTCACACCTTGTGCCTCTCCTTGGGTGACATGCATCATCCAGGTATTGGTGTCTTGGCAGTTCTTTGTTGGCCTCCAGTGGTGTATCTCCAGAGGAGTATGTCCTGTCACCTCTGAGGACACTACCAGTAAATCCCACTATGTGATGTAGCAGGAAATACAGGACGTAATGCCAGTTCTTGTAAACCAGTGGCTTGACATCACCCTGGCCACCTGGAGAATATATTTTTGTGACCAGCATATTTTCACCACTGTCTGGCATTGTTCAGCATACTGACAGAGGTAGGACACAGCAAAGAAGGTAGTTGCAGAGGATATTGACTTATTGCTGGGTACTGCCCTGGGAAGCCATAACCCCACCCTGTCTCCCATTATGGTGCTCCTCTTCCTTTTGTTTCATTTCCCTCCTCCATTTGTAGTCTAATCCTCCTCATTACTGAACACCCTCCATCTGTCTGTATGTGTACGTCCACTGTGTTATCCCTATTTCTCTCATTACCTTCCGTGTTGATCTTTGTCCACATTTGTTTGCCTTCTGCTGCTGCCATCCCTATACCATCTTTCCTTCCTGTACCTTCTTACTGACATCCTACCCTTCTTCCTTTCTTAATCAAAACAGGCACCTGCCCCACCCAATAAAGTATCCTTTCTTCCAAACCCTCTTCCATCCTTTCCTTTCCTGTTTCCTTATGTACGGTCTTCTGCTTACTCTTCCCTTTTTCTGATGATCATATGCTTCCAGTTCCTTTTGTGTGACCTTTTATGACATGTTTCTTCCCAAAGGAAATCAATAAAAAAATCACATTAATAAGGTATGCCTCTTGATGGCCTTTTTGGGGAAAATGATTATAGGGATTCAAATATATATGTATAGTAGAAAGTAGCAAGAGACGATGAAAAAGCACAATTTTAGAATTCCCCAGTGGAGTGGCCAGTTCAACTTTTTTAGAGGGACAACTACACTAAACTACTGTAAGGTGAGTGTGCAGTTAGACTACACATGTGAAAAACATTGCATGGGTGGGACAAAGGAGGCAGATACCTCAGGGCAAAAGCTGCTAGGGGTGTGATCAGTGATTCTGATGAAAAGGTGATTCTGATGAAAAGGTGATGCATCCTCTAACATGAAAGCATTACTGATAAATCCAAAAAGTGGAAAAAACAGACAACTGAAAATCCACTTATTTATTGATGTAGTAAATCCACATTAAGTGGTTTCGTCTTTTTAAAAAGACTTCAATAGAATGAGCAAGCATAGCGATTGATGCAATATAAATAGGCTAACCTAACCACCTGACTAATTAATCAACTAATTACAAATTTAAAACTAAAACTAGGTTTCTGCCATGATAAATATTAACACCTTTATGAAACTTCCCTCAACAACAATGTACAAATAAATCCAATAATAAGTTAGTATATGCATTAATTTAAAAAGCTGCAGATGAATTAAAACAAACCACTGTAAAACATTACAGGTGAAAAATCATATAAACCAAACCACATGCAAAATACTACCTCTATGAAAAGAAGCTTCTGTCATAAACTAAACCAGTGCTCCTGCCAAATGTTAAAGGGTTCACATAGCTTTAAGCCTCAAAACACTTCTTATGGGCACCACAGCATTTAGACCTGGAAAAATAGTAGCGTGACACCTAAGCTGTCATTTTAATACCTTCAACTCTAAAAATTAATCTACTGGTGCCCCTCTCAGACCAAGGTCAACATGATGGATAATTGCAAATTTAAAAGAATGGGTAGGGTCAACATTAATGTGCTTAAACAAAGCATTATTGTCATCCATTTTCTTAATGCAATATTGGTGTTGGTAAATACAGTCCCTAAAGGCTTTTTTCATCTTGTCTATATAAAATCTTTCACAGCCCTGGCACTTGGCCACATAAACAACTCCCTTACTGCCATAATAGTATTTCTGTGACAGTTCAGTCTTCCCATAAACTTGTAATACCAGGCTAGTACCTTCAAAAATATATTTGCATTGCCTGCAATGGCCACATTTGACCATCCGCCCATTAGTAACTCTCATGGGGGCCTCTCCAGCAATGTTTGAGACTAATGTCCTTTTTGTACACAATAGTTGTTTTTTCTCCCACTTTATTTAAGTTGACATCATCATAGGTTCATAGGTTCATACTAGGCTATCTGCCCTAGGGCATTTATAAGCCTAGCCAGAGTGTGTGTGGCTTTCACCACACCTTGGGATGAGAATACTACGCCCATTTAGGGTTTAGTTTACTGTGCCTCTGTCTAGTAGTGACACAGAGATGACCCCCGGGGTAAACCTACGATCTCCCATCCACTCGTCAAGATTTCTCTTGAAAAGAGTTAGTGAGGGGTTCTCCCTAACATGGACTGGGATTCTGTTCCTGAGTGTAGGGAGCCTCTGGGTTATGAATCTGTCCCTCCAGCACGTCCTATTTATTTCTGTGTTGAAGTTCAAATCTCTTGCTCTCATGGCTCTGATGGATTTGGATTTTCTGAGGTGGAGCATGTCCATTAATTCCAGATTGGACATGGCCTTGTACGTCAGGCATAGATCACCTCTGAGTAGGCGGTATGCGACTGAATAGAGCTGGAGTTTCTTCAGCCGGGCAGCGTATGACATGTTTGAGACCCTTTATCCTCTTGGTGAGGAACTTTTGGGGTCTTTCTAACTGCTGCAGGTGTCGGGTAAGATACATCCCAAATGGGGCATTGTACTCAATCATGGGCCTGATAAGAGAAGAGTACAGGGGCACAATGACCTCTCTTGATCTAGATGTGAATCCCTTCATAATAAGGTGAGCAATATAGAAGGTCTTCCTAACCACCTTGGCAATGTGAGTGTCAAATGAGAGGTTACTGTCGACTTGGGTCCCTAGGTCCCTGATTACCTCTTCTGTACTTAATGGATTACCACCTATGTGGTAATTTGTGGGTACCTTGTTTTTCCCAAAGGGTATGACTATACATTTTTTGGCATTCAGTTTAAGGCCATGGCTCTGGCACCAGTTATCCATTTCTATGAGGCCTTTCTGAAGGATGCTTGTGTCCGCTGGAGTATCAATTATGGAGCCCAGTTTGCAGTCATCTGCAAACTTTGTCAGCCACAATCCTTCTATGTTTGCTTGCACCACGGAAAAATAAATGCCGAACAAGAGGGGTCCCAGGACTGAGCCCTGTGGGACACCGCTTGTGACTGGCTTAGAGTCTGACATGGCTCCAGCAATTCTGACCTTGTGGGTTCTGTCCTTGAGCCAGTTTGCAACCCATCTTGTGACATATGGGTTTACATTTAAGCTGGTGAGTTTGTCAATGATGCCCAAGTGGGGTATTGTGTCGATGGCTTTTGCAAGGTCAAGGTAGGCTGTGTGAACTGCCTTACCTTCATCGATGGCCTTAGTGACTGTTTCAAAAAAGTTGACTAGGTTCAAAAGGCAGGATCTGCCTTTGACAAAGCCGAATTGGGTAGGATCCAATGTCTGTAGGTCCCCAATGTCTTTGTTTATGAGTTCCATAATGATCCTTTCCATAGCTTTGCAGACCAGGCTCGTCAAGCTTATGGGGCGGTAATTTCCGGGGTCTGTAGAAGCACCTCCTTTGTGGAGTGGGACCACTGTTGCTGTACGCCACTCTTTGGGTACATATCCTGTAGTAAGGCTAAGATTAAACAGCAGCCTTATGTGCAGGTTTAGTTCCTCTTGGAGTTCATGTAGCACACAGCCCAGGACACCATCTGGTCCCATTGATGCTGTGTTTTTAGCTTTGGAGAGGGCGGCTCTCACCTGAGCATCTGAGATGTTAGGGAGGCTACACTCTGCTGGGATAGATATTTCTCCTTTTGGGAGGGAGGGGGTGGAGAAATTTGCACTGAACCTGTCTACCAGAATGTTGGCAATATCTGTGGGTTCAGTGTATTTTGTGTCATTTTGGACTAACTCTGAGCATATCTGGAAGTTTCCACCCAGGTTTCTAACATAGCTAAAAAAGGCCTTGTGATTGTCTTTTGTGTCTTTTGCGATTTTTCTCTCAAAGTTGGCCTTGGATGATTTTATGAGTGATCGAAGTTTTTTGCTAGTACTGATCAGAGATGCCTTCCTTTTTGGGGATTTTGCTCTGTCATGTAGTAGCTTCCTCCTCCTGTTGTAAACTTTGTTAATGGCTGGGGTCCACTAGACAGGACGCCTGCCTTTGTGGGAATGGGTCTTGGTTTTATTAGGGATCGCATGATCCATGCATTCTTGAAGGTGTCCGTAGAAGGCATTTATAAAGGATTCAGTGGTGTGGGTTGTGGTTTCCACATGCTCAGGGGCCTTTAAAGATACCACTTCAGTCTTAAGAAGTGTGAAGTCGGCTTTTGAGAAATTCTTCACTGTGTCTTCTGTGCAGGGGGTGGGGGTGGGATGTAGATTAACAGTGAGATTAATTTATGGTCTGATCTCACCAATGAGGGGAATACTTCCGGTGTGGAGCATTTAGTCCCCATGTTTGTGATGATCAGGTCTAGTATATTATCTCCTCTTGTGGGAGTGGTGACTAGTTGTTCCATCGCATTTGAGTTTATGAATTCTAGGAACCTTTTGGCTAGGGTGTTGGGGCTTGAGTAATGTTCCCAGTGTATGTTTGGGTAGTTGAAGTCTCCCAATATGATGGTATTTGGAGAGACATTCATACTCTCCAGTGTCTTCAGGAAGGCTGAGTGGGGTTCCTGAGTTTGAGTGGGTGGTCTGTAGCATGCTACAAACTGTAGGGCAGTTGTGCCTATGGTTAGTTGCACCTGGATGGTCTCCGATGCTTCGTGCATTGCCACTAACCTGGAGGAGTGGGTATCTTTGATGAATATGGAGACTCCCCCTCCTTTTGTGGTTCAGTCCAAGTTTTGGGGCCGGAAAGCATGATATGAGGTATAACCTGGTAGTGCTGGGGTGCTCTCAGGATTTTTGAACCAGGTTTCAGTCACTGCACAGACATCGATGTTCTCCATACTGAGGAGGGCTTTGAGAGCGTGCATCTTGAGGTTTAGACTTCTGGCATTGAGCAGCATTACCCTTAGTTTTTTTTCACTTGTGTTTTCTAGGGAGGTGGGTTTGTCTTTTGAGCCTTCCCTAAAAAAGGCACTATGGGGGTGGCAAGAGCCTTGCCCAATATCCAGAAGCCCAGGGTTGACAGGTGCAAGCCGTCCCTTGCGAAGCAGTGTGGCTTGTCAAGCATGTCATCCCAAGCGGACAGATATTGGATCCCCTTAGAATGACACCAGTAATTAAACCAATTGTTAAAGCTGATCATTTTGTCTCTGTACTGTGGCATCATTCTTGGTGAGGGTAAGATGCTGCTCAGGGTCAGGGTCATACCAGCCTCGGCTACATAATCAGAGAGCTCCTCTATGTCTCTTTTCATGTAGTCCAGGGAGGTACATCTCAGGTCATTCACACCGGCATGGACAATGACTGAGTCATATTTGTACTTGCTTTGGAGTGACCTGAGTGCTTGTGTTATGTGGCGGATTCTAGCGCCCGGCAGGCAGCTTACTGTAACCCTTTCCTTGTTCAGTCTGGTGAGCGGGACGTCAGTGTGTCTGACTATGGAGTCACCTATTACAAGTGTATCTGGCATGTTGTTTAGCCTTAAGGGCTGTGACTGTTTAGCACACTGACTTTGTGAACTATGTGTTGCATGTGCTATGTCTTGAGGTAGTGGTCACTTGGGTGTCTGCTTTGGAGACCTCTGTTGTTTTGGTAGATTTTTAATTAGGGCCTCCGAGTATGTTTTTGTGTGTTTATGTGTTTGGTTTGCAGTTATGATAGGTCTATGTGAGACTGGGATTGTGGTGTGCGTGGTTACCTTCTCCTCCTGACTGGTTTTGCCAGTACTGAGTTGAGAGAGCTCAGCCTCCAGTTTGGCTATATAGTTGCATCTCCCACATATATTTGTATTTGTTGGGAGGAGGAGAGGGTTGTCTGTGTACATGAGGCAGTTGTAACATTGCCTCAAGATTCCCAGATTCACCAGCTGAACAGGAGAGGACGCCAGCAACTGACCATTCGACATGCTAGAATAGTGTATAGGATTGCTGTGTAACTGAATCAGAATGGACCTATAGGGAAATGGGTACTCAATGGGATTTAGGTGAATGAAGTACTTCCTTTTTCGTTTAAGAATGCTTTATCTGTATAAAAATGCTTTAGGAGCAAGTGCTGGGCATTTCAGATAGAGAATAGACTGTTTAGATTGCAAATGTGTTCCAATTTCTAACAATAATGGACCTAATTTAGTCAAAATGTAAATTAAAGGGCAGTACCAAAGCCTTACCAAAGGCATAACTACTATCTTGATCTGAACTACCATCTTCGGACCCATCAGTTGCAATGGCACCACCAGTTCTTCCCAACAGCGGGGTGTATATACCCCTGCCCATCTTTTTGCTTACTTCTTTAAAAATACCATCAAGGAACAATAAGGGGTACTCTCTCTTGACCAACATTTCTCAAAGTTTCCAACATTTCCCTTCATTACTCACTATCCTGACTAACCTAACACATTGTCCTTTCACCAGACATTTCTTCGGGTGAAGGAGGTGCCAACTGTTGAAATGCAGTAATGTGTTGGATCATGTTGGCTTTCTAAACAAAGTAGAAATAAACTCCCTGGTTGCCCTGTTGTTAATAATGCTAACATCTAGATAATTCATTTGTTCATTCTGAACTTCTTCTTCTGTTTCCGCTGTTCCCATTGGGGTCTCCACAGCAGATTATCTGTTTCCATTTCTTCCTGTCCTCTGCATCTTGCTCTGTCACACCAACCACCTGCATGTCCTCTCTCACCACATCCAGAAACCTTATCTTAGGCCTTCCTCTTTTCCTCTTACCTGGCAGCTCCATCCTTAGCATCCTTTTCCCAATATACCCAGCATCCCTCCTCAACACATGTCCAAACCAACTCAATCTTGCCTCTCTGACTTTGTCTCTAAACTGTCCAACCTGAGCTGACCCTCTAATATACTGATTCCTAATCCTGTCCATCCTTGTCACACCCAGTGCAAATCTTAACATCTTTAATTCTGCCACTTCCAGCTCTCACTCCTGCCTTTTTGTCAATGCCACTGTCTCCAACCCATATAACATAGCTGGTCTCACTACCCTTTTGTAGACCTTCCCTTTCACTGTTACTGGTACTTGTCTGTCACAAATCACTCCTGACAGTCTTCTCCACCCATTCCACCCTACCTGTACTCTGTTCTTCACCTCTCTTCCACACTCACCATTACATAATTTGTTTATTCTGAACATTTATGGTAAATTCCAAGAAGCTGGTGGAACTGTTCATAAATAGGAAAAATTCCTCTAACTTTTCTCTGGTGTCATGTCAGAAAATAATAATGTCATCACATAAATACTACTGTGGCAGTAATGGAGAAGTTTATGTTGCCAAGTGCCAGAGCTGTGAAGGATTTTATATAGGCAAGATGAAAAGAGCCTTTAGAGACCGTATTTACCAACACCAATATTGCATTAAGAAAAGGGATGGCAATAATGCTTTATTTAAGCACATTAATGTTGACCCTACCCATTCTTTTAAATTTGCAATTATCCATCATATTGACCTAGGTCTGAGAGGGGCACCAGTAGATGAATTTTTAGAGCTGAAGGAATTAAAATGACAACTCAGATGTCATGCTATGTTTTTCCAGGTCTAAATGATGTGGTGCCCATAAGAAGTGTTTTGATGCTTAAAGCTATGAGGGCCCTTTAACATTTGGCAGGAGTAGTGGTTTAGTTTAGGACAGAAACTCCTTTTCATTGAGGTAGTATTTTGCATGTGGTTTGGTTTATATGTTTTTTCACCTTAATGTTTTACAGTGGTTTGTTTTAATTCATCTGTATCTTTTTAAATTAATGCATATACTAACATTTTATTAGATTTATATGGACATTTTTGTTGAGGGAAGTTTAATAAAGGTGTTTATATTTATCATGGCAGTAATCCAGTTTTAGTTTTAAATTTGTAATTAGTTACTTAATTAGTCAGGTGGTTAGATTAGCCTCTTTATACTGCATCAGTTGCTATGCTTTCACATTCTGATGAAGTCTTTTTAACAAGATGAAAGCTAAAAATGTGGATTTACTTCCTCTTCTGGCTTTTCCCGGTTAGGTGTCGCCACAGCAGATCACCCGTCTGTTCATGATTGGCAGTGGAGTTTTATGGTGTTGAGTTGTCAGCCCGGTGCCCAACCTTCCACAGAAGGCACACACATGCACATACTCATGCCTAGGGCCAATTTAGAGTGTCCAATCCAAATACAACATGTCTTTGGGAGGAAACTGGAGCACCCGGAGGAAACCCAAGCACCCAGAGGAAACCCACGCGACCACAGGGAAGACATGCAGACTATGCACAGAAGGCTCCCCAGCTTAGGACTGAACTGGAGAACCTCTTGCTGTGAGGTGACAATGCTAACCGCTGCACCACCATGGCTGCCCTCTTAATGTGGATTTACTACATCAATAAATAAGTTGATTTTTAGCTGTCTGTTTGTTTATTCCACTTTTTTGGATTTATCAGTTTTTTGTGAAACTTATTTACCTATTTATGAAAGCATTATTTATAAGCATTTAAGCAATGACAGCTACTTAAGTTATAGTGTGTGATAAGTGTAATAATAAATCATTAGCTTTTTGTTATGGCATAGCAAAGTTGCTTGCTATGTTGTTCTCATTATAAAATTTCAGTATTGCAGTAAGGAGTTATTTTATTTGCAGAAAATACCTCTTTGCTATGGCATAAAACCAGTTTGAGTTGGACAAGCTTTTTCCTATCTCCTTAACATCAATCTGGGGTAGGTGGCAAGTCAGATGATGTCCCAGGCACAAACTCCTTGCAACTAGTCTGCATTATCAATATGATCTCATGCTTGTGAAAAGTCAATGCCTGCGGATCCTATTACTATATATGTAATCCATCATATATTATACATATTCTACATTTCTTATGTTACTGATTTTCTATTATTTTTCTTTACAAACTGTCATATTTTACACCATGCATATCAAATGTTATTAGTAATATGAATAGTTGTTTCCAACAACAAAACATTTGTAACATCAACTCACAAAGACTATAGTATTTATCATACAGTTAAAGACTTAGTCTGAATCCATAAGTAAAAGTATTAGTAGTCTAGATTTGAATCCACCATTATTTCTGTTATTGCTCACAACTTAAGATATTTACAGCTTGTGCCACAGAGATAGATAGATGGTAAGTTCATTTTCTTCAATCAGTACTATCCAAATTGCTGATGGCAGCGCACCAGCACCGGTCTTAATTGTGTAACTGACGGCAGTCAAAATTCAAATTTAAAATTTTGTCTTAGTAGGTGAACCACCATTCACTGCTAGTGACCACTGACATTCACTAGTGTGCAATGCCAAGTAGCAGACAAAGGATGAAGCCAAAAAAGTATTTTTAAACAATCTCTTTCTGATGTTTTCTCTACTCTGTTGTCTTTTAACATGAAACTATGGACAATAAATATCACTACATTCAAATTAGCAACATCTTTTCTGGATCTGAACATTGAAACCATGACATTAAGAAGACACATTTGAGATTATTTTCACTGTCTGCTACAGACACAGGCATATTATTTCTTTTAATATTACTGATGGTTTACTTTTCACATAGCATTGGGTGCTGTGTATCCATTTGTGTTGTTTTCGCATGTATAGCATTTATTTTTGTTTTAGTAAGTTCAGGTAATATTGCCCACCTTTATAGAAACAAAATAAATGAGGATGTGGACACATGTTATAAAATTATCTAACTGGTAGCAACACCAAGGTTACAGTGTGTTCCAACAAATGTCTGAAACCTGTGATATATGCCTGACATCAACTGAAGGTTATCCCAAATGTTAAACTTGTGTAATTTTCTTTTATATTTCATTATAATTAATGTTTTGTTCCATATTTTAATTCAGATTTTTGTTAATGCTGTTATGCACTACAAATTTGAATATTTTTATTATCCTTACAGAGCTTTGTCATTCTTTTTTTTTACTCCGGGGAGAAGATTTTATAGTTTTATACTACCCATGTCTATTCCTAGAGAGTCATACATTTAATTTCTGTTCATGATGTCTGCATGCATTCATATTTCTTTTGTTGCCAGACACTTTGCTTAATTTTCTGACATGTACTTTTTTTGCCTTATTTTTCATCACATACATGGATATGGCTCACAGGAAATCTGGCCCATGTAAATCACCATTCTTGGATGCTGAGAATGAGGTGATAGTGAATCACACATATTAGAGAGAGAGTCAGAGCTAACAAGTCCTTCTGTGACTGTATCCATGTGGTTGATGATATCAATGCTATGGGTGATTATGGCTGTGATTATGGTGGCATCAGACATCAGGTCAGTGATATGATCACCAAAGCCAAAAAAAGTATGCTGCTATAGCAACAAGAATGGCAGGGTACTGGTGGTGGTTCTACTTATTAAACACCACTGACTGAGAAAGACCCTGTTCACTCACTTACTTCATGTAAGGGATCTGGCCACCTCACTGGGGATTCCAGAGTAGTGGTTGATATAGATGCTGCAGAGGATGATGGCCTAAGGGTATCTACTGGTGATGCTTCAGGTATGCCATATTAATATATATATATATATATATATATATATATATATATATATATATATATATATATATATATATATATATATATATATATATATATATATATATATACACATATATATATATGGATCTACTTCAGTAGATTGAACATATTACAAGTTCAAACCACATATGGCCGAGACCATATGTTCGAACATGTAACAGTTTGAACACTGAAGTAAAAGAAGAAAAAACAACATAAAACAAAATTAAACTGCTGTAGCCTCCCTGCACCCCCCCACACCCCCTTACTTAAATATACCAACTCTGAGATCGTACTACATTGTGGAAAAGGGAAATCTTCCCATTCCGCACTGTACGGAGATCTCCATTCAGTCTGATCGGACATTCACAAGTTCAAACATATGGTCTTGGCCATATGAGGTTCGGACTTGTAAAGTGCACTTTACTGAAAGTGCACTTTCGCGAACACCACTTGAGCAAATTGTTACTGACCTTAGGGTTAGGGCTTGGGTTAAGGATAGTGGATAGCTAGTAGGGCTATCTACTATCTTTAACCCAAGCCCTAATCCTAAGATCCATGACTACCGCACCACAGTGGAGGAAATTGTAAGTCCTCCACAGTGCAGTAGTCATGGACCTATGTCCTCTACTGTGGTGTGGTAGTCACAGACCTTAGTGTTAGGGCTTGAGTTAAGTACAGTGGATAGCTTGTAGGGCTATCCACTATCCTTAACCCAAGCCCTAACCCTAAGGTCTGTGACTGCTGCACTATAGTGGAGGACATTGCCTGTTCGTTCTAGCAGTGTTCGCGAAAGTGCACTTTCTGTGAAGTGCACTTTCGCGTTAGTGGGCATCTACTACCGGATTTCAAAATAGTGTAATTTCGATCTCCGGTAGTAGACACACACACATATATATATATATATATATATATATATATATATATATATATAAAGAGAGAGAAAGAGTTAGAGAGCTAGAGATAAGGGTTGGGGGTAGAGACAGTGACAAATAGAGAGACAGAACTGAGAGAGAAGGAAAGTGGAGAGAAGAATGTATATAAGATCTTTCTTAATATGCAGATGTACTTGATATTTCTGTTTATATTTGCATTATAATGCTTATCATCCCGCTTTCATCTCCATTTTTGTCTGTCTAAGTAATCTGGTATTGAGTTTCCATGACCACCTGCAAATGGTAAGACCCATTTTTCATTTCTTTTACTATATAGAAAATTAGTTTATGTCTACATGGGTTCATTTTTTTAATTGCCACAGTATCTACTATTGTTTAACTTCATAAGTTTGATCAGTTTTTCTTCTATGTCTCACTTTGATGTTTTAATTACTTTTCATCACAGGAGAGCCTTCCCACTGGCACTGTGGAATCCTACCACCTGATGTTGGAATATCACTAACATCCGATGTTGATGATGGTGGTGATGAAGAGGCACAGTTTTTGGATGCAGAGGGTCAGTCTGACTCTGAATTTGTAGCTCCCACATCCCCTGACCCTGTTTAGGACACAGTCAGTATACCTATCCATACTCATAACACAAACCCATCAGAGACAGGACAGGTTAAGGGTGACACTTTTGATCAGGATAGTGTGATTACTGCAGTTGCAGAGCTGGTGGACTCTCCCTGTAGCCACTGTGAGGGTGAAGTACCACACAGGGGTGTTGGTAAAGGTCCACAGAGGAGGCCTGCTGTCACCCGTTCCCCCAATATTAGTGTTTCAGTAGGTCCCACACAACTTATGTGTAAGGCCTTCACAGAGGCACAGACACATTCCACCTGGGCTTCAGAAGAAATAGCCAGAGTACTATATGTTATGCATTCTGACATGTGAACCTGCCTAAACCATATGGGTGATTCACTGGACAGGATGAATTACACAATTGTTCATGCTGTGTCTGTATTGGAACATCTGCTGGGGAGATTGAGCATTCTCATGACCAGATATCTGCTACATAGTCAGGTGTCAGCTGGCATGGCTGTGCCAGAGCCTCTCCTATAGTGGGACTACTTCCACTGCTCCATCAATGATTTAGGTGTCTACAACTAGACATGGTAGGCCACATGTTTGTGGTTAGGGTTATAATCATGACGGCAGCTCACCTAGCAGACATCATTCACATTCAGGTAGCACCCTGATTTCTAGCCAGGACCATGGAACTAACAATGAATCTCCTGGAAGAGGTAGTTCTCATGGTCGAGAGTGGTGAAGGAGAACTGACTACTCTACCATGTATGACTCACACCTGTCCAAGATACCAGGATGTAGCACTAGCACAAGTATTTTGATTGTGTTCATGCAAACCCACATGCATAAAAAAGTGTCTTGGCCATACCACCTGGCACGCACAAGTATGTAAACATTATAACTGAATGATATAGATGTGTTGTTAATGGCCTTGACAATGAATACTTGCTGATTAACCAGTCACCCACTCACCCACATTCATTTCTTTGGTGTCAGGCTTGGCCACCTGTAACCCCTAAACCCCCACCCACTCTGTGGAAGTGATGACAACAGTGCACTGCCATTTGCACATTTCTTTGTGATTTAGGGTTGACTATGAGTAGTGCACATAGTAGATAGCTAATGCTTGCTTAAACAGATTTATTTATTTATTTTATTTAACATTTTTTTACCGGGAAAGCCCAACGTGGAATGAGACAGTTTTCAGCGGAGGCCCAGGGAGAAATGCTCTGAATGCATGTCTTTGCAAAATTGTTTGTTTTAATGAAATATATTGCAGAAACAGTTTTTTTTATAGTTCCCTTTTCTGCTCAGTTGTAAATTATTTGTTATGTACTTCTTGGTCCTCATTGTATTTCTATTGTATTCTTAATAATGCAATCAAATGACTTAATAATTAAATTATTGCTTGCTGATAAACTTGAGCAAATTATGCTAAACTTGTCATGGATACTGTTGGGGTATCTACACTGAACAACTGTAATATGTGACACACAGTATTGAGCAGAAAGCATAAAAGGCCAAGTGGTACAGTGGTTAAGGTGTATGCCTTTCAACCACATGGTGCAAGGTTTGATTCTCACTGTAATTCAAGCTGCTTCTGGGAAAACCATATCCCTTCAAGCCACATGCTCCAGGGATCTAAACCTCAGCACAACAATAAATAGGACATGCTGGAGGGATAGATTCCTGTCCCAGAGACTTCCCATGCTCTGGAACAAGATTCCAATCTACATTAGGCAGAGAAACCTTGAAGAGTGGATGGAAAACAGAAAGTTTACCCCAGGAATCACTTCAATGGCTCTGCTGGACAGAGGTACAAGGAACTAATCTAAGGGGGCAGTGAAAGCCAACACATTCGAGCTAGGCTTATAAATGCCTTCAGGCAGATAGCCTAGCACCTACCTATGAATCATATACTGTATGTACATTACATATATCAGTCATGAGTTACTGCTGATATTGCTGTAGAGTTGAGCCATGTTTCATCTTAGCTAAATACATATGTTGCATTTAGAAGTACCCATGTATATATATATATATATATATATATATATATATATATATATCTTTTTTACAGGTTAAACACTTACCTTGGTTAATATTGCTGCTACAAGATGTGCCTTTGGGGAAGACCCAATCTGATTCTCACAGAACACAACCATTACATGAATAAGTAAAGGCTGAGAAATTTTGCAGGCATCACTTTTAATATTTGTAAGCACTTAGAGAGTAGTTTTTCACTTGAATAGTGAGTATGGATGCTATCATCTAGCTCTTAGCCAGAGGCATGGCATATTGTGCATGCCTATGTCTGCCAGGATCATCCATGGCTGCTGGCTCTAATTTATAATCTTCATGTGTATCTGCTAGATCTGATAGACCTGCTGGGCCTGCCTGGAAACTGCAGTCTTTGTCCTTTTTGTTCTTGTTGGAGCTGTTTCCTGAATATTATATTGTACAACATTGCACACGCTGTGAACATTTTAGCTGTGGTGGCTGGATCATGCTGCAAGGTGCCACCTGACATGTCTAAACACTAGAACTTTGACTTGAGCAAGCTGAGTGCACATTCTATAATATTCATAGTTTGAGCATGGGCATCATTGTATCCTTGCTCAGTGGGGTTGTTTGAGTTTCTCATAGGTTTCATGAGCCAAGGTTCTGGTGCATAACCTGCACCCCCCACTAGATGCCCTGGTGAAAGTCACCCCCAGCAAACTTTACATAAGGGGCACAGATGTGCTATTCATGTGAGTCATGAAAACTGCCACAGTTACTTGCACACATATTGTAAATGATCCCTTGGTTATTACAGACCATCTGGCAGTTGATAGAATGGTAAGGTTTCCTGTTGATATATCTTCTTCCCTGTTCATTAGTGCCACTTTTATGTATATGTGTCTGAGTCTATGACCTCTAAAACCTCAGGGAAGTGTGCTATGGCATTTAGATTTTGCATGGTTCTTGCTTTCTCCTCTGGGGTACATGCAATCCAGATGTGATCACTTCCATGGTGTAGCATTGCATTTAGAAATTGATGTAATATTCTCGAGGCTGAGGCCGATGATACCCCTATTATGTCCTCTGTGGGTCTCTGAAAAATACATATAGCTAGTATATATAATGCTACACATACCTTGGTTTCCACTGGGATGGTAAATATAAATTATTTCACTTTAGTTTGGTGTGTGGAGGTGAAAAACTGTAACTAGATGAAACTAAAAGGAATATAACATTCTCTAAATAGTGTGGTCACTAATGCTTTTTATCACAAAGTGTTAAGAAGCATTTGGATTTCTAGCAGTTCATTGGTGAATGCTGGTAATTACTGCTACAATGTTTGGAAAACTGTGAGCATTTACACTTAAGTAAAATGCATGCCAGTATGGTTCAAGCAAATTGTGCTTATGGCAGAATAGATCCTTTGGTCTGACACCACAAATGTCTTTTTAAACATGTGATAAAAAACTATCCATTGGCTATCCATGGCTATAAAATCAAGTCCTATCTAATTAACAAGGCATTTTCTGTTTGCATCTTGCATAGTGGTGACCAGGTCATGGCTGAAAATGGACTACCCACTGTTCCACTTACCTTCTTATCAAACCAAAATAAATAAATAAAAGCTACTGTATCATGCATAAAAAATAATAATATACACTGGATAGTAATCTCTTCCCATTTTGGGACACAGACCTTAGTAAAATAAAGTGGGAAGGTGATACTCATTCAGAATATTTAAGAGCATACAAACCAAGGTGTGCCATTATACACATGGTTAAACCAGTGTGACAGTGTGAAGAAATGGCTGCAAATAACGAGGCAATGCACATTGCAGTCTGTGTAGACTGTGATGCATTACCTGCAAAAGGGAAAGTGTTTTGAATGTCAGTGTATTATCCTTTTATGTTTTATTATACAGTATTAATCAGTGTCATATGGAACTGATATGCTACAGCATATAAAACTATCTGTAAATCAGCAGGCATCTATGCAAATCTGTGCAGTAAACTAAGAACTGTGAATATTTATCGTCTCTGTATCATACAACTGAGTTATATTATGTGTGTGTGTGTGTGTGTGTGTGTGTGTGTGTGTGTGTGTGTGTGTGTGTGTGTGTGTGTGTGTGTGTGTGTGTGTGTCTATACATAGCTCCCTGTAAAGCCTGATGTCCCCTTTGGAAATAGAGAAACATACAGTAGCACAGCATTATCGATGCATATACATTCAAACACTGTCTATGATTAATGGCAGAGTAAATAACTGAGCCGTTTTATTTATCTCATTGGAAAATATCATTTGGCAAATTCTGACTGCACCGTACAACTCATAATGATGGATGATATTTGACAAAATTTCACAAAGAGTATACATCAGAACAAAGAATTACCACAGCAAAATTATACAGTTTGCACCAATACGCAAAATCTAATCATCCAGTAGACTGCAATGCAGGCCAAACAGGTATCACTAGATTCTTATTCCATTTGCAGTATCACAGATCAACATGTGTTGACATACTATATTAATCCATTTTTTACTAATAACTTCTTCAACACTATCTTAGATAAATGGTCCCAATAATATCTCACTATCTGCCAACTACCCTTTCTACAGAACTATATCTGCTTTCAAACAAGGAATAGTCCTATGACTTGATTACCAGTTACATAATCCAAGTCCACTGATTTATTTTCTTATACAACACAACACTGTCTTGAGGGAATAAGCTCCACTCCGTTTACCTACCCTAGCTCCATTTCCCACCCACCCTGTCTTCATCCACTCACATACTTCCACTACTTCTCCCAGCAGTTCCATCTTCCATTCACTGCAACTCTCAACCCTACTTTCATCATTCTTCTAACTCAAGCAACTCAACCCTACTCAACGTCATTTACCCAAATTCACATTCTTTATTCTATCATTTCAGTTCAGCCAAATTGCCTTTTCCCCACTCAACAAAATAATCTAATCCCTCATGTGCACCCAATTAATGATGCTATTCATTCTTACACATTTTACACTCCCACTCTTTCTCCTCACATTCTATGAAAACCCGCTCTTTGACTCCTTAACTTCAACTAATCTTCCTCATAACACCCATGCAAAACAAGCAACGTAATACTCAAATGTTACATATCGTCTAATCTCTCTCGTGCACTTACATTGTCTTAGACCTTACATCCTTTCACCAACTCCAGTAAAGAAATACTGTACTCTGATACACTGACAGCCAACCAAAACACAACAGTTTCCCTCACTTCTCATTCCAAAACCAATCCTGCTAAGTGGAGATATTCACCCCAGTCCTGGACCTCCCTGCCACTCACACCAAAAGGCAAACAAACCTCTAGCCACTGTTTCTCAACCAACTCATATATTCAAACCCAATCCAACCAAAGCTATTTAACATCAATATTTAAAATATTGCCAACAAATTCACTGACTTACATACTTGGCTAGCACATCAAACCCGACATAATAGCATCACTGAATCCTGGCTACAACCCAACATCAATCATCAATGCCACCATTCTTCCCATATATATATATATATATATATATATATATATATATATATATATATATATATATATATATATATATGGGTCTACATAATTTTCCCTAGCTTCCAATTGGCTGACACCCATTTAACTGAGACCAAATGACTGAAATTTCATTTCACTGACACTTCATTTGACTGACAAGTATTATTAGCAGTCTCAAGAGCACTGTAAGGCAAGTAAATGGAATATGTCCCCTTCCCCACTGTAGTGCAATCCTGGAGTTAGAATATATAGTTAGGGGGAGTGTGGGGGGCAAAGCCCCCCACTTACTTTTGTTTTACTAAGCAATATTAAAGCAAAACCAAACAATATAATATGAAATTAAGTGGGGAGCTTCACCCCCCACACACCCCCATTCTGGGGGATGTGCCCGCCACACCCCCCTGACTATATATTCTAACTGCACCGTTGCACTACAGTGGGGAAGGGGATATATTCTGTTTACTTGCCTTACAGTGCTCTGGAGACTGACAATAATACTTATCAGTCAAATTTATTTTTTTTATTTATTTTACATTTGTTGACCGGGCTAGTCTAACTGGATATGTATCCGTTTTCAGTAGAGGCCCGGGGAGAAAAGCTCCAGTACAGGCAATAAAATAAATAATACATTGGCACAAATAAAGCATTGATATGAGTACACCATACAATGTAAAAAAAAGAAAAGAAAATTCAATTTCACCATAGAAGAGATACTAAAAATAGGAGATATAGTTATACTATGTACTACTGTATTAGACTTATTAACAAATGAAGTGTCAGTTAAATGAAATTTCAGTCAAATGGGTGTCAGCCAATTGGAAGTTAGGGCAAATGAAGTAGACCCATATATATATATATATATATATATATATATATATATATATATATATATATATTATATATATATATATATATATATATATATATATTAGCATCATTCACCCCATAAATACACTCATTCAATAATACTGAATTACTGCACGTACTTCTAAATCTAAGCCAAAATAAATCCATCTGCATCATAGCCACGCATATCTACATATCTAGATATATAGAAATATATATATATAAAATCCAAAACAATAACAGCAATTCTGCCAAATATCCTTTATTGGCCGACAAACAGTGAAACAGTGAGAACAACCAACTCCAAACCAGTTTCACCCCTTAGGCGTCATCAGTGGAAAAGTACCTCATACATTGTCCATTACTTCTATATATACCCCAAATTAAAGGAACAGATCCATTTTAAAGGCACCAGTCAGTTAAAATTACAGTGATGTGAGTAAAAATACATTAACCAAGCAGCAATACACTTTTTATACACTAATAAAGCACATTATAGATTTTTAAAGATATTCATTCAAACCAGGTTTATATAATGCCCCCAAATTCAAAATCCATGACCTTTTTTTTTATCTAGCACCCTATGTTTATCAGTTTCTGTTAAATTCACCTTATGTATAGTGTCAATTCCTATAAATACAAAATGTGCAGTTGTATGATCTATCTTATGTTTGTAAAGGGCACTAAACACGTAGACATTTAATATCACTTAGATGGACTGCTACTCTACTCTTAAAAGACCTAGACGTCTGGCCTACATAGAAGGCCCCACACTGGCATATAGCCATATAAACCATCCATTCTGTCCGACATGTAGTCAGCTGTTGTACATCATACACTCTAGGTGTATTAATAGAAGTAAAGGATAGAATAGAATAGAATACCTAACATATTAACATAACTAACACCAACCACCAGCATTACAGGGATCTACACTACCTAGCAACAACAAAAAAAACATGATAAAGAAAGTATTATTTCAGCCTTCAAAATCCCCTTACCAAACACCTTCCTTCAAATTCTGGACCAACATCAATAATGTCCTCAGACAAGTTCTCACAACTAAATCCCTTGTTGACGAATCAGATTACACTACAGCCACGTATTCAATAGCTATTTTATTGTTGCTGCAAAAATTCAAACCAACATTAGTCCACGAACAAAACTACCCATCCAGTAGCCTCTCCATCACCCCCTGCTTCAATCTACAATCAGTTCCTACAAGTAAAATAAGAAAACAGGTGTCCAAGCTCAAAACTACAATTCTTTTGGCCAACAAACTCCCTACTAAATCCCTGTCATTAGGCACTAAAACCCTGTCTTATCCCATCCCTATTCTCATTAATGGATCCATAATGGAATGCCATTTCCCATCACCTTAGAAACAGGCTGTCATCATAACCCTCCTCAAAGACAACTGCTCATATGATCTACCTAACTAGAGAAAAGTACTTATCCTCCCACCCCTTTCTAAGATCTTAGAATATTGTATACGTACCCAGCTCCTTATCTATTGTTAAAAATCAGCTTGCTGTCACACACACACACACACACACACACACACACACACACACACACACACACACACACACACACACAACATGGCTTTCAGTCTTACCATAGCAGCAGTGCCACCCTTCTAAGCTTCTTAAATACCATCTAGTACCTCAGAAATGACAACAAACTAGTTTTCTCAATACTTTGGCCTATCAAATGCATTTGATACAGTACCCCATCAAAATCTTAGCATACTCTTTCCACCTTAGGACTCTTAAGAGTCAACAATCAAATGGTTTCCAAGCTAATTAAATAAAAAACACAATGTGTAAAATGGCAATCCTCCCACTTTTCTTATTTACCAGTCACAAATGGGAATATATATATATATATATATATATATATATATATATATATATATATATATAAATTGCATGCACTCATATTCTCACTCCATCCACACTCATGCTATATATAGATGACTGCACCCTCATTTGCTCAGCTAGAACCATAACAGTACTCCATACCTTCCTGCAACAATCCTTCTCAAATATAAGAACAGTGGTTTAAAAAATCTGAGAATATCTTTTATTCTTAGAACTCTAAACTAAGTAAAGTAATCCTTCATAGTGAATTCACCCAAAACATTAATATAGTCATAGTTTCTACCAGTAAACTGCTAGCAGTTACAAATTGTAAAAACTTGACACCTGACACTCATATTCAACATTTCATAAAGCAAAAATCCACCCAAACTAGGAATATTATTTAAGGTAAGCTTGTAACTCTTTGACTTAGCATGCAAAATGTCAGCAATCTTGTATCTCCTACCCTGTATACTGAATGAATCCCTTGTATTACAGTCCTCACAAATACACAGAATAAAACAATTATGTAATGAAATAACCACAATTGCAACACACCTTCTGATTAGAACCCATCATTGGATTGCTCTACAAAACCTGTCTTTGATGGACCTTCCCAGCCAACAACTTTTTTCTTAGCTAAATATTGACTATAACATACTCTACCAATCACAAAAATGTCCAGCAATGCAAAGTCTTGTGCAATGGCATGCATCTCCACAGTCCCTGAAATCTGAGTCCACATGTATGGTCTATGTCTCCAAATCCAAAAATTCACATGACAAATCCTTACTCTACAGCAACAGAGTCAAACCCGGAACTCTCTGCCTCTGATATCGGGAAAATTAAGTGGCAAGACAACTTTAAAAGCAAACACTTAGCACATCACAGTGTAACTGCAACCTTCCCCCACCAACTCCACCAACTAACTCAACTCAAAACCCATATACCTCTTCTTCCCCAAATCTCAATAACAAGATGTAGGAAAAGCCCATAGACTATAACTCTTAAAACCTTAACCTAAAAATCACCCAGTTACATAACACTCCCTGTTATAACTAGTTTTCAATTCACTAGTAAAATCTTCCGTCTCACACTATCACAATCATTATTTCATCCTATCTGAACAATCTATAATTTCCTCTCACTAGGTCATCTGACCACCTTCTCTGCTTTCTACCTGTTTCTTTCACTGTCAGTTTCCCTAATATGTAAATGAACCTTCACCAAAAAAATAGCTGCTAGACAATGTTGATACTTCTCCACATGTCCATACATAAATTAGTATAGGGTACATGTTGTAAATACCATGCTGGATCATGAAAATGCTTATGTTTATAAATACTATTAGGTATGCTATACTTTGCTTCATCGGAAATTCTATACTGTTTGATGCACTTGCATAGTCTTTATTGTATATTTTAGTATACCGATGTTAGAGATATTTTTCTCCCAGGGCTCCCACACAGAGGAGGTTCTTGAATAATCCAGATAGAATTTCCCAGGAAATAAATAAATAAATAATCTCAGCACTGCCTCAGTTTACATTGAATGTCAGTTTTTACATTAACATCCTGCTCACAGTACAGCTGTTTACCAGATTTATCTGTTTGGGCTTCCAATAGTTGTTCTCAACTTCACTGAAAACTTTTGAAATTGTAGAACAGTGTAGAAAATGCTCAGCTGTCTGTCAGTTTTACTGAGGTGAAAAAAGGTAAGCCTTCCATATACTGCTTGAAGAAAAAATAAACTCATGACAACTAGAACGTGGCTACAGTGAACACATGCCATGTAGCCAAAAAGTCAGCTGCAACATAATTATGTCATTGTAAAAGGAGCTTGTTATACCCACATACTCAGATATGAATGTATAACAACATAGTCTGAAATGTGGAAACATTTCTTTCATAAAGCAATTTAATTCTCCCTTTCACTGCACATGATGAAGTAATGCAGTGAATC